>NW_027195638.1:0-152500 GCF_038502225.1 Cherax quadricarinatus | reverse complement strand
CACACACACACACACATGGACATGTAATATACACGTGATTCGTCCAGGACGTGTCCCGATGAATCACGTGAGGCGAGGCAAAATTTTTGTGTTCAAATGTATCGTATGGCAGATTTAACGTAACGCGATTCCATCGTAAGGCGGGGGTCCACTGTATTTTTACTATTGGCAACACAGATGTTACATATCTACAAACAGCCACAAACATACATGCATACATACAAGGCAGACCAGGCAGAACTACAAAGGGATCTGGACAGGCTGCAGGCCTGGTCTGGAAACTGGCTCCTGGAGTTCAACCCCACCAAGTGCAATGTCATGAAGACTGGGAAAGGCAAAGAAGACTGCAGATGGAGTACAGTCTCTGGGGCCAGTGACTACAAACCTCACTCAAGGGAAAGGATCTTAATCCTCAATTTGTTATAATTTAGGGTTAAGAATTAATCTAAGTTTGCCTGAAATGCCTAGCCATGCTAGGTGTTCTAGTGGCCTCCTCTGTAATTATTATTTTACTACATGTAAACCACACAATAACCAAACTCTGTAAACCCTGCATTGTAATCCTTATAGAGAATAAACTTTGATTTGATTTGCTTTGAGTGTAACACCAGGCACATCTGAGGCGCACATCAACAAATAACTACTGCAGCATATGGGTGCCTAGGAAACCTAAGAACAGCATTCCGACATCTCAAAAAGGAATTGTTCAGGACACTGTACACCGTGTATGTTATGCCTATACATGTATTGGAGTATGCAGTACCAATTTGGAACCCACACCTAACCAAGCATGTAAGGAAATTAGAGAAAGTGCAAAGGTTTGCAACAAGACTAGTCCCAGAGGAGAGGTTAAGGGAAATCAACCTGATGACACTGGAGGACAGGAGAGATAGGGGGGATATGAAAATGATATATAAAATACTGAGAGGAATTGACAAGGTGGACAGACAGGATGTTCCAGAGATGGGACACAGCAACAAGGGGTCACAATTGGAAGTTGAAGATTCAGATGAATCACAGGGATGTTAGGAAGTATTCAGTTACTGAGTTGTCAGGAAGTGGAATAGTCTGGGAAGTGATGTAGTAGAAGCAGGATCCATACATAGTTTTAAGAAGAGGTATGATGAAGCTCATGGAGCAGGATCCATACATAGTTTTAAGAAGAGGTATGATGAAGCTCATGGAGCAGGAAGAGTGACCTAGTAGCGACCAATGAAGAGGCAGAGCCAGGAGCTGTGACTTGACCCCTGCAACCACAACTAGCTGAGTACACACACATATACAATCACACACACTCAAGCAGGTATGACCAGGAGCTGTGAATTGATCCCTGCAATATAGACACACACACACACACTTGAACATAAATCAAATCAAATCAAAGTTTATTCTCTAGAAGGATTACAATGCAGGGTTTACAGATTTTGGTTATTGTGTGGTTCACATGTAGTAAAGTACTAATTACAGAGGGGGCCACTAGAGCACCCAGCATGGCTAGGCATTTCAGGCAAACTTAGATTAATTCTTAACCCTAAATTATAACAAATTGTGGAGCAAGTTGATCAAAGACAGGAAGAGCACTGCCACAGGCACACTGTCCATGCTAGGCAGGTCCAACTCACACCAGTTCATGTATATACTTGTTTGTGGTAAAATACACTTATGTACAGTTCAGAACTGAACTGTACATACGCGTATTTTTCCACATCATGTTGGGATCACCAGACCCTTTTTTATGTACTTGTATGATCTACAATGTTTCCACTTCACTGCCACTTCTCCGATTATAATCAGAGAAAGCGCTAAACCGACAAGGGTCATACAGCACTGCGGGGCAGAAAATAGTGCTGGGGCTATCAGCAGCTAGGTGGAGAGGGGATCAGAGGGGACGCTAAGGGGCTGTGTGTCAAAGTTCGTACAGTAAAGCAGTTGCTGACAAAGTCAAAAAGTGATTGTAAGTCAAAGGTAGGGCTGTCTGCAAGAAGGGAAGATAAGGCAAGAGTGGTAGGGCGGCGGCGACGTTGGAGGTAAATCCTGCTGCCTCCCAACCAGTGAACTGGGTGCTAAGGGTTTAACGATCAATAGGGTACCCGTCATTAAATCAGTACCTTGATTCATTGACCAATCACAGGCAAGCCCACCATACCTGAAGCAATGTGGTTCACTTGTGGTAAGTATTGGCAGACTTACCTACCTGCTGGTTGAGCACAGTGCACTCTCTCTGGCTTCTGCTTTGCCATCTGTCACCGTGGTGTACACTTATTATTCTATTTGTACATAGTGTACATAATTGTATATATCATCTGGTGAAGGCAAATATATTTAATAATCTACTGCTGAGGTTTGTTTGCTCCTTATTCCGATTACGACCAGGTCTCACAGGCCATTCTTACCTGTGTTGGTAATAACCCTCGAGACCCTCTCAAAGTATATTCCAGGTATATATACCTACCACCACCACCAGGTCATCCAGGAGAGACAGAGCAAGACGAGAGAGCACTCTACTTCTGACTCTCGCCTCGGCAGGTCATAGCAGCTCTCCTTACTTGCACAGTATCCTTATGATCCCCGTTGGGGAGAGGAACCTCTACCATCTCCACGATGTCACATCGTGTGAGAATTAAGCCCAAGTCTGCTGTCGTCTATGACACCATGAAGCTTGAGCTTGCAGCTTCTCTCAACACTTGTCTTCACACAAAGTTCTCCAAGATTACGTCACTGAAAGGAGCTTTCATTGTCACTTTTCTCGATGATGCTGAAGCTGACGAAGTGCTTACACCTACTGTAATAAGACCTTAGAAGACCGCGGCTTTACCATCTCCATGTCACCATACATGCTTGCAAAACGCTCAGTGTTTATGAAACGTCTTGACAGGCTGATCACGAACATGTCCATCCAGGAAATTACGTCATCACTTGAAGACCTCAACACCTGGGCCAAGACTGATTCTGTTGTGAAGATCCCCAACGCTTCCTCAATGCTCAAGGTCACATTCCTGGATGTTACCATGGCGACCAGAGCACTGTCTGATGGCCTGGCCGTCTCTTACTACTACATCAACCCTCGACATATTGAACATGAACGCTTCACGTACATAACACCTTCCTGGACATGTTACTCGTACAGTCACTCTACTGCGTGAAGAATAAGAAGATATGTTCCACCTGTGGGTCTGCAGGACACGATTTTCGTTCTTGCACTTCCACTGCTGCTCCCACTTCCATCAACTGTAAGAGTGATCACCATACTCTTGCAGCCAAATGTCCAGTGCGTAAGGATATCGTCTCTAAGAAACTGAAGGAAGAAACAAAGAAGTCATCTGGAACCTCTCCTACATACGCTGCAATTGCCAAGATTCAATCTACAACATCCAAGATTCTACAAGCCACTCAACAGTCGTCTCCACCACCTCTCACTACCCAACCTCCACCTGATGATATCTCTACCAAATTCTATTACTGCATGATGTTTGCTCACATGCAAAATGCTGCAAAACCTGGCTCTTTCAACACGACTATTAACCCTTTGAGGGTCGACAGGCCCTCTCCGAAACTCGTTCTCAGGGTCGGCCAAATTTCAAAAAAAAAAAAATTATTTTTTCTTATGAAAAAATAGTTTTTTTTTTTCTAAACATTATAGGATAAACAAAAAAAATTTACCATCAATACTTACGGAGATATGGATGCATGAAGTTTGCAGAAAATGAGCCGCGTATGGCAACAGCGGCGACTGCCGCTCACCCGGTAAACTTTAGTTTACTTGTATTTGAAGGTTTGTTGTTTTTTTCACTATTTTATTTTTTCACATAACTTATGTGGCCTATGAGACCAAAGTAAGGTGCAATGTACATATATACACTCGTTGTATACAACACAATAAGCACACAAACATAATTATCAATATATTGTTTACAAAACTTGTTTACAAAAACAAACAATACAAAACATTGTTTATTATTATTGTTCTATAATATATATACCAATATACAGTCACTGAACATATTCCTATTAGTTCTGCAGCTTGTGGAACTCTGAAACATGGTGTCATACACAATGGTGTTTTATCTTTCTCCCTCATTCTATCTCTTTCAATCTGTCTCTCTCTTTCTATCTGTCTGTCTATCTCTGTCTCACAGGTACACATAAATACAAGTATACATAGTATAAATTACCTAGGATAACCCAAGAAATCCAGACAAAGTGCTATACTCTGCTTGAAGATGTGAGTAAAAGTGATGACACAGTCTTGTGGCTCTCTGAGACAGAGAGCTAGACGGATAGACAGATAGACAGGGAGCTTGACAGACAGACAAATAGACAGACAGAAATGTTAGTGTACCAGTACCAGTGTACTAGTATTCCACCCTCCTCCTCCTCTTCTTCCTCTTCCTCCTCTTCCCCCTACTCTTCCTCCTCTTCCCCCTACTCTTCCTCATACTCTTCCTCTTCCTCCTACTCTTCCTCTTCCTCCTCCTCCTCTTCCTCCTCTTCTTCCTCTTCCTCCTCCTCCTCTTCTTCCTCTTCCTCCTCTTCCCCCTAATCTTCCTCCTACTATTCCTCTTCCTCCTCCTCTTCCTCTTATTCCTCTTCCTCCTACTCTTCCTCTTCCTCCTCCTCTTCCTCCTCCTCCTCTTCTTCCTCTTCCCCCTACTCTTCCTCCTTCTCCTTCTCCTCCTCCTCCATAGTGTAAATTACCAGGAGTCGGCAGCTGTCAAAATGACATATTGTCTCATTACTCACTCCCCCCTCCCGCCTGTCAAAACAATGGGGTCGGATGCTGCTTCCCTTCCTCCATTCTATCTAATTATCTTTCTCCCTCATTCTATCTGTCTGTTTATCTCTGTCTCACAGGTACACATAAATACAAGTATACATAGTATAAATTACCTAGGATAACCCAAGAAACCCAGACAAAGTGCTATACTCTGCTTGAAGATGTGAGTAAAAGTGATGACACAGTCTTGTGGCTCTCTGAGACAGAGAGCTAGACGGATAGACAGGGAGCTTGACAGACAGGCAAATAGACAGACAGAAATGTTAGTATACCAGCAAAAACAAAGGGAGGGCGATGTTCATCTCATCTTTTGGCATCAGCTCTACCCTCATTTACCCTCATCAAACGTCAGCAATTATCAGATGTTATCTCCCCTTATCTTGTTACTGTCATGGGTGAACATTTATTATTACATATTATTATTATTATTATTACCTATTATTATTATTATGTATTATTATTATGTATTATTATTATTATGTATTATTATTATTATGTATTATTGTTATCATTACGTATTCTTCTTCTTCCTCCTCCTCCTCTTCTTCTTCCTCCTCCTCCTCCTCCTCCTCCTCTTCCTCCTCCTCCTCCTCCTCCTCTTCTTCTTCCTCCTCCTCCTCCTCCTCCTCTGCCTCCTCCTCCTCTTGCCTCCTCCTCCTCTTGCCTCCTCCTCCTCTTGCCTCCTCCTCCTCTTGCCTCCTCCTCCTCTTGCCTCCTCCTCCTCTGCCTCCTCCTCCTCTGCCTCCTCCTCCTCCTCCATTCTTGGAACAAGTTTGAAGAGCTTGTAGTTCATAATCACTATCACTATCATCACCAATGCTCACATCTGAGTCTGGGATTTTGGAAAATAGGAGTTTCCTCTTTGATTCTGGTACAACTGAACGTGAACAAGATGGCCCAGCACCAGAGGTGGAAGGCTGTGGGTTGTCTGGGTTTTCCTCACTATTACCCATATTATGGTCATCAGTTTCAGTCAAAACCTCACCAGAACCTTGAAACTCATCTTCACTGTCACTTCCATCTGTATTAGAACTGTCACTGGGGAACAAAAGTGTCCCAATTCGCCGAGGAGTGAGGAACTTCTTACCGCAGGGCACGGTGGAAATTGTGTACTATGATGGCATTCCCACAATGCACCACTGGGTCCCAGATTTTTTTCCTACTGCGTACACCCACCACACAGACCCATTCTCTCACATCTAGGCTTATCAGCCTTTTCCTGTGAGATTTGAGGCCGCTAGAATTTATGCGTACTAGTACGACAAAAACCCCTACGCATAAGACGTACTAGTACGACCAAAACCCTCAAAGGGTTAAATCTCTCAAACCAACCTTTGCTGGCTTTAAATTCACCAATATGAGCACTAGTTCCAGGCATTTTTCCCTGTTCACTTGGGTGTTACTCGACTGGTGTGGGTTGCATCCTGGGAGACAAGATTAACCCTTTGAGGGTCGACAGGCCCTCTCCGAAACTCGTTCTCAGGGTCGGCCAAATTTCAAAAAAAAAAAAAATTATTTTTTCTTATGAAAAAAATAGTTTTTTTTTTTCTAAACATTATAGGATAAACAAAAAAAATTTACCATCAATACTTACGGAGATATGGATGCATGAAGTTTGCAGAAAATGAGCCGCGTATGGCAACAGCGGCGACTGCCGCTCACCCGGTAAACTTTAGTTTACTTGTATTTGAAGGTTTGTTGTTTTTTTCACTATTTTATTTTTTCACATAACTTATGTGGCCTATGAGACCAAAGTAAGGTGCAATGTACATATATACACTCGTTGTATACAACACAATAAGCACACAAACATAATTATCAATATATTGTTTACAAAACTTGTTTACAAAAACAAACAATACAAAACATTGTTTATTATTATTGTTCTATAATATATATACCAATATACAGTCACTGAACATATTCCTATTAGTTCTGCAGCTTGTGGAACTCTGAAACATGGTGTCATACACAATGGTGTTTTATCTTTCTCCCTCATTCTATCTCTTTCAATCTGTCTCTCTCTTTCTATCTGTCTGTCTATCTCTGTCTCACAGGTACATATAAATACAAGTATACATAGTATATATTACCTAGGATAACCCAAGAAATCCAGACAAAGTGCTATACTCTGCTTGAAGATGTGAGTAAAAGTGATGACACAGTCTTGTGGCTCTCTGAGACAGAGAGCTAGACGGATAGACAGATAGACAGGGAGCTTGACAGACAGACAAATAGACAGCCAGAAATGTTAGTGTACCAGTTTATTGTTATCATTACGTATTCTTCGTCTTCCTCCTCCTCCTCCTCCTCTTCCTCCTCATCCTCCTCCTCTTCTTCCTCCTCCTCCTCCTCTTCTTCTTCCTCCTCCTCCTCCTCCTCCTCCTCTGCCTCCTCCTCCTCTTGCCTCCTCCTCCTCTTGCCTCCTCCTCCTCTTGCCTCCTCCTCCTCTGCCTCCTCCTCCTCTGCCTCCTCCTCCTCCTCCATTCTTGGAACAAGTTTGAAGAGCTTGTAGTTCATAATCACTATCATTATCATCACCAATGCTCACATCTGAGTCTGGGATTTTGGAAAATAGGAGTTTCCTCTTTGATTCTGGTACAACTGAACGACGGCCCAGCACCAGAGGTGGAAGGCTGTGGGTTGTCTGGGTTTTCCTCACTATTACCCATATTATGGTCATTAGTTTCGGTCAAAACCTCACCAGAACCTTGAAACTCATCTTCACTGTCACTTCCATCTGTATTAGAACTGTCACTGGGGAACAAAAGTGTCCCAATTCGCCGAGGAGTGAGGAACTTCTTACCGCAGGGCACGTGGAAATTGTGTACTATGATGGCATTCCCACAATGCACCACTGGGTCCCAGATTTTTTTCCTACTGCGCACACCCACCACACAGACCCATTCTCTCACATCTAGGCTTATCAGCCTTTTCCTGCGAGATTTGAGGCCGCTAGAATTTATGCGTACTAGTACATCAAAAACCCCTACGCGTAAGACGTACTAGTACGACCAAAACCCTCAAAGGGTTAAAGGGTTAATGAACTTCTTGCACTTAACAACATGCCATCATTTAACTTCCCTGCAAGTCCACCGTCAGCTGAAATTTTGAAAATAATCCCGAAGATCGTCAGTTTTGAAGCGCCAGATGACTTGAAGGAATTAATAATTGACAACGACGACGCATCCACTTTTGAATCCTCCAATCAACATTCACCTGATAACATCCAAGACAGCACCACGCCTCCTATTCATTGATTGGCTCGTCGTGGCAGCGCAAATATCATTCCTTCGCCTCCACTCACCACTACACAAATGGACCAATCAGAAGCTACAATTCCACCACAGTCTTCTATACACTCTGTAGCAGAGACACCAACACTGAATGAACCTTCAATGCTGCAACCACAAACAAAAACCTCACCAGTCATCACTCGACGTATTAATACAGAAGACCAACACCGAGATCAATACCTGCACTGGAAAGATATAACTTTTTATACGACTCCTGACCAAGAACCCACCATGAATGTCGACACTTTCTACAAGAAATTATTCGACAGAACAGTCAAGTTTACAAATCGTAAAGGAACCCATTGCTCCTTCACAGCACTCAAGATGACCTTTGACCAGTTACAAGCCGACCCAGCATTTCAACCCAAGATTAAAAGACTACTCATCGTTTCCTCCCAACAACTGCACAACATAAGGAATGCCTCCAACACTGAAGAAATGATGTAACTCCTGACTCACACTTTAACGACACCTGACCAATCAAGAAGCTAGCCTCCCTTGACCACGCCTCCAGTTTCTGCCAGCCGCCAATCAACATCAAGAATGCAAGATGCAGATAGCTTGCCAGCCGGACAACTGAGTGTTCTCCTGTTTTTTGTGTTGCTGTTTCCCTCTGCTTCCAAGGCTTAGCTGTTGGGTCTAGTCCTGACTCTTCTCTCTTCGACTCAAGACATTCCTCTCATTGTCTATTCTTCGCACTGTCCCCACTTGCCCCTTGCGGGTCCTTACCTGTGAGTCCTCTGATGATGATGGTCATCCAGGTTGTTGCTGCTGCACTGTACAAACCTACCACCACTAGGTTAACCAGGGTTTGATACTAGCACCATACCTACCTACCACCATTCATATTTATTACAACAATCAAAATTTAGGCACCAGACCCACAAGGGTCACACAGCACTTATAACAGTTTAAGAATCTTACATGTTAGTTGCAAGATTCTCAATACTGTTTAAAAGTCTTACATTTAATAATTTAAACAATAATAATTAAGATAGCGACTTTGAAAATATTTAATTAAACAATATCTTTGGTTAACAATTATTATTATTATAATCATAAGCACTAAACCCTTAAGGGTCATACAGCACTGCTTCCTTAACAATAATATAACTCAAGAAATATATTTCTCCATGGGGAAGTGGAACAGAATTCTTCCTCCGTAAGCCATGCGTGTTGTAAGAGGCGACTAAAATGCCGGGAGCAAGGGGCTAGTAACCCCTTCTCCTGTATATATTACTAAATTTAAAAAGAGAAACTTTAGTTTTTTCTTTTGGGCCACCCTGCCTCGGTGGGATACGGCTGGTATGTTGAAAGAAGAAAGAAGAAATATATTTATCTGAAAATGTTTCCTTCTTTAATTAAGTTAATTTATTGAAGAATCTTCACTAATTAATTCACTTGTGTTCAAGACAATATTTAAAGTTTAAAATACACCAGTGATTCATTGTATTAAGTTCAAAATACACCAGTGATTCATTGTATTAAGTTCAAAATACACCAGTGATTCATTGTATTAAGTTCAAAATACACCAGTGATTCATTATATTAAGTTCAAAATACACCAGTGATTCATTATATTAAGTTCAAAATACACCAGTGATTCATTATATTAAGTTCAAAATACACCAGTGATTCATTATATTAAGTTCAAAATACACCAGTGATTCATTATATTAAGTTCAAAATACACCAGTGATTTATTATATTAAGTTCAAAATACACCAGTGATTTATTATATTAAGTTCAAAATACACCAGTGATTCATTAAAAAGTTAAATTGAAGAATTAATTTATCAATCCATCATACAGTGTCATCTAGTTGAATTAACTCATCATACAGTGTTGTCTAGTTGAATTAGCTAATCAATTCATCATACAGTGTCATCTAGTTGAATTATTAGCTAATCAATTCATCATACAGTGTCATCTAGTTGAATTAACTCATCATACAGTGTTGTCTAGTTGAATTAGCTAATCAATTCATCATACAGTGTCCTCTAGATGAATTAACTCATTAATCTTTCATACAGTGTTTGATGTCCAAGCCCCTTGCATACAAAACCACCTTCACCGTGGGTGGATGATGACACAACCAAAAATAGCCTGTAAGTCATCAGTGCAGAACAACGGTTATCAAGAAGCAGACATCAGCTGGCTCTATAACTGGGTATCAGTGTGTAAACATTATTATTAATACAATAATAACAATGTGTTAAACCTACAAGGGTCATGGTGTGTAAACATAAATAAAACTGAAAGATCATTATTTACTAAGCACATAAAACTCAGGAAATTCATTACCCAAAATGTTGGAAAGAAGTGACTCTCTCAACCCTTACACAGTTGGTGCCATATAGATACATCTTACGAGCCAGTGTTGGTGATGTATTAATACACCAAAATTCTAGCGGTTTTAAATCTAGCAGGAGAAAGCTGGTAGACCTACATGTGAGAGAATAGGTCTGTGTGGTCAGTGTGTGCAGTATTAAAAAAATCCTGCAGCACGCAGTGCATGAGAAATAAAAATTTCCGACCGTGATTTTGGATTAAAACGTTGAATTTGAGGTGTATTTTCGTATTATATTTATGGTTGTATTTTCGTTTTCTTGGTCTCATTTGATAAATGGAAAATATATTAGAGAAATAGAGATGATTTTGATTGGTTTTACAATGAAAAGTACCTTGAAATTACACTCAAAGTAGCAGAACTGTTTGATTTTTGCCGATGTTCAAGAGTAAACAAATGATGCCACCGTCCAATACGTGTCCAACTGGTCAGTCTAATGTGCAGTCACAAATGGGCTGACATTATTTATACAATTACATAACAATGCAGTAGTCTGCATAACAGCAAATCTTCTATTTTTTGAGTGAATAAAATTTCAAAATGGAAAGCAAGAGTAATAAAAGAGGGGCCTGGAGACATGACTAATGAACAGAGAAAATGTTATTTTAGTGCCAGGAATGTCTGTATTGTTTAGTCTGGATCCTATTTTGAAATTGACATTTTTTGAAATTTACATGAAATTGGCCAAATTGCCAATTTTTGACTACTGGGTAGTTGAAATCAGTAAATGGGCAGTTTTTTGTACTCAGTCGATAGAACAAATGGAATTCTAGAGAAATAGCTATGAGTTTGATTGACTGGAACAATGGAAATGGCCGAAAATTGGGCTCAAAGTGGGCGAAATCGCTGATGTGTATATATCACCGAGACCACTAACTTCACGAGAGCATAATTCCATAAATTTTCCATTAAATTTCGTACTTTTGGTGTCATTACTATCGGGAAAAGATTCTCTATCATTTCACAAGATTTTTTTTTTTTTAAATTCCTCGACACTGAGAGTGAATTCAGGATCAGGGTCTCGACAGTGAAAGGGTTAATACACCAATTTTGTTTTTTTCTGGTTACCAATGCTTAGTTCACTCAACATTTATGCCAAACAATTTGTTCTCCCTTGCATGTCACCTTCACCACTTCTCTTTTAACTTATGACACTTCTACCTCAAACTTTTACACTTTAAACTCATTTGTATGTCATTTCAATCTTTTATAAACAGTTTTTATTGTCTTAGATGTGGCAGGAATGTCATAAATGATAACCATTTTACAACACTGGCCAAATTTCACTTATTAATTTGTGTACAAACATTTATGAAGATATACTTGCATATAGTTGTATATTCAAGGGCTCCTCACTTTACTTACAACATTGCAACATTTTGTACTGTACATTTACTGATAGAATAAACTTGTATTCATTTACAGCCTCTCCTTGCTTAACAACGAGGTTCTGTTCCTAAGAGTACGTAGGTGAACAAATTGGTAGTTAAGTGAGGAGCATACTATACTGGTAGTTAAGTGAGGAGCATACTATACTGGTAGTTAAGTGAGGAGCATACTATACTGGTAAAGTGAGGAGCATACTATACTGGTAGTTAAGTGGAGGGCATAATATGCTGGAGTTAAGGGGAGGATACGGAGTGATGGCATACTATCTGGTAAGTGAAGGCTGACTGGTAAAGGGCATCTCGGTGTTGTGAGGCATACTACTGGTAGTTAAGTTGAGGTGAGAAGCATACTACTAGTTAGAACTATCTGGTAGTTAAGTGAGGGCATACTATGCTGGTGTTAAGTGAGGCATCTATTGAAGAGGGCATACATCTGGTAGTTAAGTGGGAGGACTATGCTGGTAGTTAATGAATCTATCTGGAGTTTGTGCATCATGGCTGGTGTTAAGTGAGGGCATACTATACTGGTAAAGTGGAGCTACATGCTGGTAGTTAAGTGAGGGACTATCTGGTAAGACATACTATACTGGTAGTTAAGGGAGGGCATACATGCAGTTAGGAGGGCATATATCTGGTAGTTAAGTGGGGCTGTATACTGGTAGTTGGGACATACTATACGGTAGTTGGGCTCTATGCTGTATTAAGTGAGGAGCATACTATACTGGTAGTTAAGTGAGGAGCATACTATACTGGTAGTTAAGTGAGGAGCATACTATGCTGGTAGTTAAGTGAGGAGCATACTATGCTGGTAGTTAAGTGAGGAGCATACTATGCTGGTAGTTAAGTGAGGAGCATACTATGCTGGTAGTTAAGTGAGGAGCATACTATACTGGTAGTTAAGTGAGGAGCATACTATGCTGGTAGTTAAGTGAGGAGCATACTATACTGGTAGTTAAGTGAGGAGCATACTATACTGGTAGTTAAGTGAGGAGCATACTATGCTGGTAGTTAAGTGAGGAGCATACTATACTGGTAGTTAAGTGAGGAGCATACTATACTGGTAGTTAAGTGAGGAGCATACTATACTGGTAGTTAAGTGAGGAGCATACTATACTGGTAGTTAAGTGAGGAGCATACTATACTGGTAGTTAAGTGAGGAGCATACTATACTGGTAGTTAAGTGAGGAGCATACTATACTGGTAGTTAAGTGAGGAGCATACTATACTGGTAGTTAAGTGAGGAGCATACTATACTGGTAGTTAAGTGAGGAGCATACTATACTGGTAGTTAAGTGAGGAGCATACTATACTGGTAGTTAAGTGAGGAGCATACTATACTGGTAGTTAAGTGAGGAGCATACTATACTGGTAGTTAAGTGAGGAGCATACTATACTGGTAGTTAAGTGAGGAGCATACTATACTGGTAGTTAAGTGAGGAGCATACTATACTGGTAGTTAAGTGAGGAGCATACTATACTGGAAAGTTAAGTGAGGAGCATACTATACTGGTAGTTAAGTGAGGAGCATACTATACTGGTAGTGGGTTTGTGTCAACCATCTCTAGATATTTTTTTAATGTCATCTTTGCACCATTTATAACATTTCTGGTATATTTTTAAATGTTTGTACAGTAGTGTACCGTATATAGTTTCTCCTCACTTAGCGACGCGCCCGTTTACCAATGGCTTGGACTTACGACAGGCTCTCTGACCAGTATGCATACCTAAATAATGTATATTAGAGCTGATTTCTTTTATTTTGTATAATACAATATACAGAACACTACTGTATAAATATTGAAAATTATACCATAAATGTTATAAATAGTGCAAAGGTGGCATTAAAACAATATCAAAGATGGTTGACACAAACCCACTACCATTATAATGTGCTCCTCTCTTAGTGATGAATTCATTTACCGATGTGGTCTTAGGGACAGAACTCCATTGTTATGTGAAGAAAGGCTGTACTGTAATAAACAGAATAAGAGAAAATCAGCTCTAACATACATTATTCAGGTTTGCACACTGGTTGGAGAGCTGGTCGTAAGTTCAAGTGGTTGGTAAACAAGTACATGTATGTCGCTAAGTGAGGAGAGACTGTACCTATTTACTTTTCAGTACTGGTATTTAGATACAGTAATTATATTAGTATTTACTTATTCAGTTACAGTAATTATTTATTAATTCACATTCAACTTATGATGGGTTCATCACAAGGTAACCCATGGTAAGTCAATGAGCACTTGTAAATACATTAGTTTCTGTGGAATTATCTAAATGTTTGTCTTTATTACTAGAAGCACTAGTGGAAGACTGATCATCATTACTGTGTGCTGTGTTTTGTTGTTGTTGAGGATGACCGGTCAGTCTCCTCACAAGACTGATCATCATCACTGTGAATGTGTTGTGCTAGTGTTGTTGTTGTTGTTGTTGTTGGGAACGACTGGCCAGTCTCCTCGGAAGAACACTCGAGCGCTGCTCACACTTAGGTACAACAACTCAAATTCTTGCTGGTAGTGTTGCAAGCGGGACAAGGTGAGTGCCAGAGTCTGTTGCAACTTGTCATCTACGCCACTCCCAGACTGTCGTTGTTGTTCAACCTGAAGTAAAACATTTATTACATGGGAAGTACAATGCCTGCACTCTGAAGGAGGGGTTTGAGATACTGGCAGTTTGGAGGGATATACATATTGTGTATTTTTATACGTATATACTTCTAAACTGTTGTATTCTGGGTACATCTACAAAAACAGTGATTATGTGTGAGTGAGGTGAAAGTGTTGGATGATGATGTGAGAGAGAGAGAGAGAGAGAGAGAGAGAGAGAGAGAGAGAGAGAGAGAGAGAGAGAGAGAGAGAGAGAGAGAGAGAGAGAGAGAGAGAGAGAGAGAGAGAGAGAGAGAACTGTGTCAAAACTGTCAGTGGTGACAATAAGGCAAGAGGAGGTGCATTTCCCTCTTAAATCGCTTGGCCAAGAAAAGGCTGTGGGCCCAGACAAGTTGAGCCCAAGATTGCTGAGAAGATGTGCAGACCAGCTAGCAGCACCTCTAACTTGCATCTTTCAGCACTGCCTAGTTCAGTGTAAATGGCCCTCTCTATGGAAAGAGGCAAATGTAGTCCCTGTTCACAAAAAGAAGAGCAGAGCAGAAATCAGCAACTACAGACCAGTGTCACTCCTGTCAATCACTGGTAAGATCCTTGAGACAATAATCTCAGGACAAATGACAGTTTTTTGACTATCACTCACTACTTTGTGATCATCAATATGGCTTCAGGAAAGGTTACTCTGCTGCTGATCTGTTGTTAAACCTCTCCACTAAGTGGCACCAGTCACTGGATGAATCCAAAGTCAGCTGTGTGGTAGCACTGGACATTGCTGGCGCTTTCGACCGGGTGTGGCACCAGGGCCTCTTAGCAAAACTTCAAACACTGGGAATTGCAGGCTCTACGCTGTCTCCTCAGTGATTACCTTCATGGTAGATCTCTAAGTGTAGTTCTCAATGGAACGGAATCAGCAAGACATCCTATTGGGGCAAGTGTTCCACAAGGAAGCGTGCTGGGATCATTGTTATGGAATGTCTACTTCAACGGCCTTCTTCATCTCATCCCAGAATCACATGCATATGCAGACAACTGCACACTGACATTCACTTATCCAAGAGAAGAAATGCCAGCTGCTCTAAGCTACATCAATCACCAGCTGAGAGCTATATCAGCTTGGGGAAATAGATGGCAAGTAACATTTGCACCTGAGAAAACGCAAATGATGATCGTTTCTAGGCACCATGATGGTAATGCTGGTGCAGTAGTAAGGATGAATGGGAGGATGTTGGCACCTGGAGAAGAAGTTGATATCCTTGGGGTGAAATTTGACTCCAAACTAACCATGAAGAACCATGTTGTATCTCGCATCTACTTGACAGTAGGGGTTGCAAGATTCTGTACGAGGCACAAGTACGCTCGCACCTTGAGTATGCTCCACTTTCTTGGTTTGCCTGCCCCCCCTCTCATCTGCGACTGCTTGACAGAGTAGAGAACAGAGCAAGACGTCTCATCTCTCACCTGGACCCATCCTTGATAGATCTGTCATTTCAGCAGTGCCTTCAACATAGGAGGGATGTGGGTGGCCTTACTGTTATGTACAAGGCCAATATTGTCAAAGTACCACACTTGGATCCACTTCGAGGACAGCGTGAAACAAGCTTTTATGCCACAAGATGGGCAGAAAGCAGCAACTTCACTCTGGCTGTACCCTTCTCCAGAACATCACTCCATCTGAGATCATATATACCCAGGATGACTCGAGTATGGAACACATTCGTACAGCATAATGATGTCAACGAGATAAAGTCAGTTGATTAAATGAAAATGCTGGCCCACAGATGGCTCCAATTTCATCCTGTTCCTTACCTGTTTGTCTCATAACAATAAAAATGCTTTCAAATGAGCTGATGTAGGTAACAGCTCTTAGCTTGCCAATAAAGTTAGGAATCCTTAACCTGTAAATAGCTTGTCAATAAAGCTAGGGATCCTTAACCTTGTCAAACCCTGTGTAAAAAAAAGAGAGAGAGACAGAGAGAGAGAGAGAGTATATATATTTATAAGCAGTCTCAATTTATTTGACAAATGTAATCTCATTAAGGAGGGTGCCTTATTGTTGCTGAAAGACTTTTTGATGCAAGGAACTGGAGCTACCCTTCCTTTCCTTCAAAAAAAAAAAAAAAAAAAAAAAATCTTATATTTCTTAGCATAGTATAAAATGTGTGGTTAACATGTAATAAAACATTGTTCAGCAGAAAGTAAGCCACTAACATGCATGAACATGTTGGGCAGACTAACATGCATGAACATGTTGGGCAGACTAACATGCATGAACATGTTGGGCAGACTAACATGCATGAACATGTTGGGCAGACTAACATGCATGAACATGTTGGGCAGACTAACATGCATGAACATGTTGGGCAGACTAATATGCATGAACATGTTGGGCAGACTAACATGCATGAACATGTTGGGCAGACTAACATGCATGAACATGTTGGGCAGACTAAGCCTAATGTTTATACACTACTTCAAACTAGACATAGGTTATGGAGTGCTAAATTTTTATTATGTAATACTATTACATAAAAAATTATAATTAATAAAATTTATAGTAGAGAGATACAAAAAAACATTGCAGTCAGCACAATTTCCAATAGCACAATTTTCAGTGTGAACTGATACTTTAAATTGATTTAGTAGTCTTAATTTAATTGGGATTTCTTAGTAGTTTCAAACTGGTTCTATGATTTCAGGAATTGTACAGTGATGGCATAGTTACAATGTACAGTGTTGGCAGAGTTACATTGTACAGTGTTGGCAGAGTTACATTGTACAGTGTTGGCATAGTTACATTGTACAGTGTTGGCATAGTTACATTGTACAGTGTTGGCATAGTTACATTGTACAGTGTTGGCATAGTTACATTGTACAGTGTTGGCAGAGTTACATTGTACAGTGTTGGCAGAGTTACATTGTACAGTGTTGGCATAGTTACATTGTACAGTGTTGGCAGAGTTACATTGTACAGTGTTGGCAGAGTTACATTGTACAGTGTTGGCATAGTTACATTGTACAGTGTTGGCATAGTTACATTGTACAGTGTTGGCATAGTTACATTGTACAGTGTTGGCAGAGTTACATTGTACAGTGTTGGCATAGTTACATTGTACAGTGTTGGCATAGTTACATTGTACAGTGTTGGCATAGTTACATTGTACAGTGTTGGCATAGTTACATTGTACAGTGTTGGCAGAGTTACATTGTACAGTGTTGGCATAGTTACATTGTACAGTGTTGCCATAGTTACATTTGGGAGATGAGGTGACTTTTAATTATAGTCCTAAATTGATTAGCAAACAGGCGACGTTTTGCTGGTTAGGGTAATGAATTCTAGATCTTGGTGCCCTTTAGTGTATTGCACTTTTGCATGGCTGAGACCAACATGGTGGACGTAGAAGAGAATTTTGTGCCTGTGTGTTCTGTTACAGATATCAAGGGGAAGTTTGAGAAGAGAGTATATATATTACCTGGAGTTTACCTGGAGAGAGTTACGGGGGTCAACGCCCCCGTAGCCCGGTCTGTGACAAGGTCTCCTGGTGGATCAGAGTCTGATCAACCAGGCTGTTGCTGTTGGCTGCACGCAAACCAACGTACGAGCCACAGCCCGGCTGGTCAGGAACTGACTTTAGGTGCTTGTCCAGTGCCAGCTTGAAGACTGCCAGGGGTCTGTTGGTAATCCCCCTTATGTATGCTGGCAGGCAGTTGAACAGTCTCGGGCCCCTGACACTTATTGTATGGTCTCTTAACGTGCTAGTGACACCCCTGCTTTTCATTGGGGGGATGTTGCATCGTCTGCCAAGTCTTTTGCTTTCGTAGTGAGTGATTTTCGTGTGCAAGTTCGGTACTAGTCCCTCTAGGATTTTCCAGGTGTATATAATCATGTATCTCTCCCGCCTGCGTTCCAGGGAATACAGGTTTAGGAACCTCAAGCGCTCCCAGTAATTGAGGTGTTTTATCTCCGTTATGCGCGCCGTGAAGGTTCTCTGTACATTTTCTAGGTCAGCAATTTCACCTGCCTTGAAAGGTGCTGTTAGTGTGCAGCAATATTCCAGCCTAGATAGAACAAGTGACCTGAAGAGTGTCATAGGCTTGGCCTCCCTAGTTTTGAAGGTTCTCATTATCCATCTTGTCATTTTTCTAGCAGATATGATTGATACAATGTTATGGTCCTTGAAGGTGAGATCCTCCGACATGATCACCCCCAGGTCTTTGACGTTGGTGTTTCGCTCTATTTTGTGGCCAGAATTTGTTTTGTACTCTGATGAAGATTTAATTTCCTCGTGTTTACCATATCTGAGTAACTGAAATTTCTCATCGTTTAACTTCATATCGTTTTCTGCAGCCCACTGAAAGATTTGGGTGATGTCCGCCTGGAGCCTTGCAGTGTCTGCAATGGAAGACACTGTCATGCAGATTCGGGTGTCATCTGCAAAGGAAGACACGGTGCTGTGGCTGACATCCTTGTCTATGTCGGATATGAGGATGAGGAACAAGATGGGAGCGAGTACTGTGCCTTGTGGAACAGAGCTTTTCACCGTAGCTGCCTCAGACTTTACTCTGTTGACGACTACTCTCTGTGTTCTGTTAGTGAGGAAATTATAGATCCATCGACCGACTTTTCCTGTTATTCCTTTAGCACGCATTTTGTGCGCTATTACGCCATGGTCACATTTGTCGAAGGCTTTTGCAAAGTCTGTACATATTACATCTGCATTCTTTTTGTCTTCTAGTGCATTTAGGACCTTGTCGTAGTGATCCAATAGCTGAGACAGACAGGAGCGACCTGTTCTAAACCCATGTTGCCCTGGGTTGTCTAACTGATGGGTTTCTAGATGGGTGGTGATCTTGCTTCTTAGGACCCTTTCAAAGATTTTTATGATATGGGATGTTAGTGCTTTTGGTCTGTAGTTCTTTGCTGTTGCTTTACTGCCCCCTTTGTGGAGTGGGGCTATGTCTGTTGTTTTTAGTAACTGTGGGATGACCCCCGTGTCCATGCTCCCTCTCCATAGGATGGAAAAGGCTCGTGATAGGGGCTTCTTGCAGTTCTTGATGAACACGGAGTTCCATGAGTCTGGCCCTGGGGCAGAGTGCATGGGCATATCCTTTATCGCCTGTTCGAAGTCATTTGGTGTCAGGATAACATCAGATAGGCTTGTGTTAATCAAATTTTGTGGCTCTCTCATAAAAAATTCATTTTGATCTTCGACTCTCAGTCTGGTTAGCGGCTTGCTAAAAACAGAGTCATATTGGGACTTGAGTAGCTCACTCATTTCCTTGCTGTCATTTGTGTAGGACCCATCTTGTTTAAGTAGGGGCCCAATACAGTGGACCCCCGGTTAACGATATTTTTTCACTCCAGAAGTATGTTCAGGTGCCAGTACTGACCGAATTTGTTCCCATAAGAAATATTGTGAAGTAGATTAGTCCATTTCAGACCCCCAAACATACACGTACAAACGCACTTACATAAATACACTTACATAATTGGTCACATTCGGAGGTAATCGTTATGCGGGGGTCCACTGTACTGGACGTTGTTCTCGACTTTGATTTGGCATAGGAGAAGAACTACTTTGGGTTTCTTTCGATTTCATTTATGGCTTTTAGTTCCTCCCGCGATTCCTGACTCCTATAAGATTCCTTTAGCTTAAGCTCGATGCTTGCTATTTCTCTGACCAGTGTCTCCCTACGCATTTCAGATATATTGACCTCTTTTAGCCGCTCTGTTATTCTTTTCTGTCGCCTGTAAAGGGAGCACCTGTCTCTTTCTATTTTACATCTACTCCTCCTTTTTCTTAGAGGAATAAGCCTTGTGCATACATCGAGTGCCACCAAGTTAATCTGTTCTAGGCATAAGTTGGGGTCTGTGTTGCTTAGTATATCTTCCCAGCTTATATCGGTTAGGACTTGGTTTACTTGGTCCCACTTTATGTTTTTGTTATTGAAGTTGAATTTGGTGAATGCTCCCTCGTGACTAGTCTCATTATGTCGGTCTGGGGCTCCACGCATACATGTCTGAACCTCAATTATGTTGTGATCTGAGTATATTGTTTTTGATATGGTGACATTTCTTAACAGATCATCATTGTTAGTGAAGATGAGGTCTAGTGTATTCTCCAGTCTAGTAGGCTCTATTATTTGCTGGTTTAAATTAAATTTTGTGCAGAGATTTAAAAGCTCATGTGAGTGTGAGTTTTCATCAGAGCTGCCTCCTGGTGTTATTACTGCAACAATATTATTTGCTATATTCCTCCATTTTAGGTGCCTTAAGTTGAAATCCCCCAGGAGCAAGATGTTGGGTGCAGGAGCTGGAAGATTTTCCAGACAGTGGTCAATTTTTAACAGCTGTTCCTGGAATTGCTGGGATGTTGCATCCGGAGGCTTGTAGACTACCACAATGACTAGGTTTTGGTTCTCGACCTTTACTGCTAAAACTTCCACTACATCATTTGAGGCATTAAGCAGTTCTGTGCAAACAAGTGATTCTGCAATGTACAGGCCAACCCCACCCCTTTTGCCTGTTAACTCTGTCACATCTGTATAGGTTGTAACCTGGGATCCATATTTCGTTGTCCAAGTAATCCTTAATGTGGGTCTCAAAGAAAGCCACGAACATTGCCTTTGCCTCTGCAAGCAGTCCACAGATGAAAGGTATTTTGTTGTTTGTTGCTGGCTTTAGACCCTGTATATTTGCAAAGAAGAATGTCATCGGACCGGTGGTATTGTTGGTACTGGGGGGGGGATATTTTTTTTCCGGCATTAGTATCTGTATCTGTTGGTTTGGAGTGGAGGCCATCGATTGTGGTTCCAATCCAGGAATGACTGGATTTGGTGTACGATTTCTGCCATTTCCTGCCAGTTTTTTTTCCTTCCTGGCACTAAAAAACCTCTCCCTCTTGAGTGGCTGTGGCTACCCAGGTTTTCCCATGGCCTGGATGTTTTGTATCTTTTTGTCCCCTTTAGATGGTGTGCCTGGCAATTTAAGTTATAGCACAGTCTTTCCTGTACTGAAGAGGTACACAGTTCAGGGTGAAAAAGCTTACAGGAAGGGAGTTTGCATTTTCCTGTTGTCATATGGGCATGGCATTTTCTAGGGTGGTCATAGTTGCATGTCCCGTCTGTTTTTCCAGATTTCCCATGCCTGCAGATATCAAGTGCATAGTATGTGCACAGGCTTGGTTTCCGTTTGCCTTGGGTTTCTGCGACTGTATTCCCTGTTGGTGCATGTTTCCCTGTCTTATTCCTATCCTCCCTAGAACCAACAATGGAGCTCCCACCAGTTGTTTTTGGTAATATATCCTCACTATTGCTAGTGGAGTCCTCTTGTTTGCTATTTCCTGTGGTATTTCTAGTTTGCAATATTGGTTTTATCTTATCTTTGACTACACTTGTTTCCCTACTACAGCTCCTGTTCCCTATGAGGTCATTTATATGTATTCCTTCTTGCATATAATTCCTGACTACCTGGACAAAATCTCCAGCTTCACCATTACTGTCTCCCAGGACAGCACCTCCAGCTTCACCATTACTGTCTCCCAGGATAGCATTATCAGCCCTACATTTACTACCAGGGCATCACCTCCAGCCTTACAGTTTCTGACTACATGACCAGTATCAAGGGCAGTACCATTCAGCCCAGACTTTTTATGTTCCCATCTGTTGTAGAAAGCTTCCAGGTTTTCTATGAAAGCAGCTTTGATGTTATCCTCTTTTAATACCCTTGTGATTTTAGTCCACAGATTTATCTCCTTTGGGCATACCCAAAAACACTTCCCTGTTTTAATACTGCTTGTAGCTAGTTCTTGGATATCTGCACAAGGGGCGTGACACCAATTTCCACAAAAATGACAATTTATCCATGTGGAAGCCCGTTTGTTTGATTTATTGCAGACTACACACAGCTTCATAATGATTTGAATGGTTGATTTACTGTAATTCTACTAGCAACCTCTTGAATACTCTATTAATAACCTCTTTAAGTAAAGCTCTAGCTATCTGTATTTCTATTTCTAACTGTACTTGTATATTGGACAGCTTACCGTGTACGTTCCTGATTTATATTTATTGTTTGTGTCTGATAAGGGCGCCTACAACCCCATCCGTTTACAGTCTGCTTTATTGTCCAACGAATCCGTTTGAAACCAGTCAAGGGTTCGGACCAGTCAAGGGTTCGGACCAGTCAAGGGTTCGGACCAGTTGAGGGTTCGGACCAGTCGATCTGATCTGATCAGTGGGTCACTTATTTAAAACATACTGGTCGGTGATTTGGGCTAACACATGAAGGATCTACTGGAAATTATCTACCCGAGTAATATGTGATTTGGAGTTTAATGTTCTATATATATAGCAGGCACAGTAACATGAGTGTATATTTTGCACATTAAGTTCAAACTCTTGAAGAGAAGAGGGGTGTGTTGTCTGGCACAATGAATGGGTGATCACACGCACAGCAGCTTTTTGCTGGGCTATTAATGATTTAAGGTGATTAGTCGCAGTTGATCCCCAAGCACAAATACCATAGGTAAGGCATAATTATAATAATAATAATACCATAGCTAGTGGTATAATCATAATAATAATAATATTTTATTTCAACGTGATACATGTTTCTACAAAGGAATATAATAGTTGAGTGTACATGCTAAAAGCCCCTTTATATGCAAAGCATTTCAGGCAAACTTAAAACTAACTTAAGATTATTAAGGCAATAACAGTACATATGGTCGTTTTGGAGACCTTGGCTATGTGCTGTATGTGGGTCTGATATTTAGGGTTGCAATAAAGGTGAATACCTAAAAATTTGCCATCAGTGTGTCTTGTAATAAGGGAACCATTGATCAATAAGTTGGATATTTAAAGCTCTGTTTCCAAACAGCATGTAGCATATTTTGTCTATATTGAGAGTGAGTTTGTTGGTCATCATCCATGTAGATATAAATGAGAAAGAGCAGAGGGACAAGGACACTGCCCTATGGTACTCCAATGGCTACAGGCTGAGTAGTCGTGATTACACCATTTGTGGAGACATACTGGTGTCTATTGATAAGATTTTAGATATTCAAGAGTATGTCCTCTGACCCCATGATGTTCAAGGTTAAGGTGCAAGATATTGTGGTCCACTATTATGGTAGTAGGTTGGTAGACAGCAACCACCCAGGGAAGTACTACCGTCCTGCCAGTTGACTGTGAAACAGAAACCTGTAACTGTTTTGAATGATGGTAGGATTGCTGGTGTCTTTTTCTGTCTCATAAACACGCTAGATAACAGAGATATCTTGCTACCCCTACTTACACTTCGGTCACACTTCACAGACACGCACGTGCATATATATATATATATACATGTACATACATCTAGGTTTTTCTCTTTTTTCTAAATAGCTCTTGTTCTTCTTGATTTTCTTCTATTGTTCATGGGAAAGTGGAAAAGAATCTTTCCTCCGTGAGCCATGCGTGTCGTATGAGGCGACTAAAATGCCGGGAGCGATGGGCTAGTAACCCCTCCTCCTGTAGACATTTACTAAAAAAGAGAAGAAGAAAAACTTTATAAAACTGGGATGCTTGAATGTGCGTGGATGTAGTGCGGGTGACAAGAAACAGATGATTGCTGATGTTATGAATGAAAAGAAGTTGGATGTCCTGGCCCTAAGGGAAACAAAGCTGAAGGGGGTAGGGGAGTTTTGGTGGTGGGAAATAAATGGGATTAAATCTGGAGTATCTGAGAGAGTTAGAGCTAAGGAAGGGTTAGCAGTAATGTTGAAGGATCAGTTATGGAAGGAGAAAAGAGAATATGAATGTGTAAATTCAAGGATTATGTGGATTAAAGTAAAGGTTGGATGCAAAAAGTGGGTCATAATAAGCGTGTATGCACCTGGAGAAGAGAGGAATGTAGAGGAGAGAGAGCTTGGGAGATAAGTGAATGTATAGGAACCTTTGCACCAAGTAAGAGATAAATTGTGGTAGGGGACCTGAATGCTAAAGTAAGAGAAACTTTTAGAGAGGGTGTGGTAGGTAAGTTTGGGGTGCCAGGTGTAAATGATAATGGGAGCCCTTTGATTGAACTTTATATAGAAAGGGGTTTAGTTATAGGTAATACATATTTTAAGAAAAAGAGGATAAATAAGTATACAAGATATGATGCAGGGCGAAATGACAGTAGTTTGTTGGATTATGTATTGGTAGATAAAAGACTGTTGAGTAAACTTCAGGATGTACATGTTTATAGAGGGGCCACAGATATATCAGATCACTTTTTAGTTGTAGCTACACTGAGAGTAAAAGGTAGAGGGGATACAAGGAGAATAGAAGCATCAGAGAAGAGAGAGGTGAAGGTTTATAAACTAAAAGAGGAGGCAGTTAGGGTAAGATATAAACAGCTATTGGAGGATAGATAGGCTAATGAGAGCATAGGCAATGGGGTCAAAGAGGTATGGAGTAGGTTTAAAAATGTAGTGTTAGAATGTTCAGCAGAAGTTTGTGGTTACAGGAAAGTGGGTGCGGGAGGGAAGAGGAGCGATTGACGGAATGATGATGTAAAGAGAGTAGTAAGGGAGAAAAAAAGTTAGCATATGAGAAGTTTTTACAAAGTAGAAGTGATGCAAGGGAAGAGTATATGGAGAAAAAGAGAGAGGTTAAGAGAGTGGTGAAGCAATATAAAAAGAGAGCAAATGAGAGAGTGGGTGAGATGTTATCAACAAATTTTGTTGAAAATAAGAAAAAGTTTTGGAGTGAGATTAACAAGTTAAGGAAGCCTAGAGAACAAATGGATTTGTCAGTTAAAAATAGGAGAGGAGAGTTATTAAATGGAGAGTTAGAGGTACTGGGAAGATGGAAGGAATATTTTAAGGAATTGTTAAATGTTGATGAAGATAGGGAAGCTGTGATTTCGTGTATAGGGCAAGGAGGAATAACATCTTGTAGGAGTGAGGAAGAGCCAGTTGTGAGTGTGGGGGAAGTTCGTGAGGCAGTAGGCAAAATGAAACGGGGTAAGGCAGCTGGGATTGATGGGATAAAGATAGAAATGTTAAAAGCAGGTGGGGATATAGTTTTGGAGTGGTTGGTGTTATTATTTAATAAATGTATGGAAGAGGGTAAGGTACCTAGGGATTGGCAGAGAGCATGCATAGTTCCTTTGTATAAAGGCAAAGGGGACAAAAGAGAGTGCAAAAATTATAGGGGGATAAGTCTGTAGGTAGTAGGTTGGTAGACAGCAACCACCCAGGGAAGTACTACCGTCCTGCCAGATGACTGTGAAACAAAAACCTGTAACTGTTTTGCATGATGGTAGGATTGCTGGTTTCTTTTTCTGTCTCATAAACACGCTAAGATAACAGGGATATCTTGCTACTCCTACTTACACTTTGGTCACACTTCACAGACACGCACATGCATATATATATATACATACATCTAGGTTTTTCTCTTTTTTCTAAATAGCTCTTGTTCTTTTTTATTTCTTCTATTGTCCATGGGGAAGTGGAAAAGAATCTTTCCTCCGTAAGCCATGCGTGTCGTATGAGGCGACTAAAATGCCGGGAGCAATGGGCTAGTAACCCCTTCTCCTGTATACAATTACTAAAAAAAGAGAAGAAGAAAAACTTTATAAAACTGGGTTGCTTAAATGTGCGTGGATGTAGTGCGGATGACAAGAAACAGATGATTGCTGATGTTATGAATGAAAAGAAGTTGGATGTCCTGGCCCTAAGCGAAACAAAGCTGAAGGGGGTAGGAGAGTTTCAGTGGGGGGAAATAAATGGGATTAAATCTGGAGTATCTGAGAGAGTTAGAGCAAAGGAAGGGGTAGCAGTAATGTTAAATGATCAGTTATGGAAGGAGAAAAGAGAATATGAATGTGTAAATTCAAGAATTATGTGGATTAAAGTAAAGGTTGGATGCGAGAAGTGGGTCATAATAAGCGTGTATGCACCTGGAGAAGAGAGGAATGCAGAGGAGAGAGAGAGATTTTGGGAGATGTTAAGTGAATGTATAGGAGCCTTTGAACCAAGTGAGAGAGTAATTGTGGTAGGGGACTTGAATGCTAAAGTAGGAGAAACTTTTAGAGAGGGTGTGGTAGGTAAGTTTGGGGTGCCAGGTGTAAATGATAATGGGAGCCCTTTGATTGAACTTTGTATAGAAAGGGGTTTAGTTATAGGTAATACATATTTTAAGAAAAAGAGGATAAATAAGTATACACGATATGATGTAGGGCGAAATGACAGTAGTTTGTTGGATTATGTATTGGTAGATAAAAGACTGTTGAGTAGACTTCAGGATGTACATGTTTATAGAGGGGCCACAGATATATCAGATCACTTTCTAGTTGTAGCTATACTGAGAGTAAAAGGTAGATGGGATACAAGGAGAATAGAAGCATCAGGGAAGAGAGAGGTGAAGGTTTATAAACTAAAAGAGGAGGCAGTTAGGGTAAGATATAAACAGCTATTGGAGGATAGATGGGCTAATGAGAGCATAGGCAATGGGGTCGAAGAGGTATGGGGTAGGTTTAAAAATGTAGTGTTAGAGTGTTCAGCAGAAGTTTGTGGTTACAGGAAAGTGGGTGCAGGAGGGAAGAGGAGCGATTGGTGGAATGATGATGTAAAGAGAGTAGTAAGGGAGAAAAAGTTAGCATATGAGAAGTTTTTACAAAGTAGAAGTGATGCAAGGAGGGAAGAGTATATGGAGAAAAAGAGAGAAGTTAAGAGAGTGGTGAAGCAATGTAAAAAGAGAGCAAATGAGAGAGTGGGTGAGATGTTATCAACAAATTTTGTTGAAAATAAGAAAAAGTTTTGGAGTGAGATTAACAAGTTAAGAAAGCCTAGAGAACAAATGGATTTGTCAGTTAAAAATAGGAGAGGAGAGTTATTAAATGGAGAGTTAGAGGTATTGGGAAGATGGAAGGAATATTTTGAGGAATTGTTAAATGTTGATGAAGATAGGGAAGCTGTGATTTCGTGTATAGGGCAAGGAGGAATAACATCTTGTAGGAGTGAGGAAGAGCCAGTTGTGAGTGTGGGGGAAGTTCGTGAGGCAATAGGTAAAATGAAAGGGGGTAAGGCAGCCGGGATTGATGGGATAAAGATAGAAATGTTAAAAGCAGGTGGGGATATAGTTTTGGAGTGGTTGGTGCAATTATTTAATAAATGTATGGAAGAGGGTAAGGTACCTAGGGATTGGCAGAGAGCATGCATAGTTCCTTTGTATAAAGGCAAAGGGGATAAAAGAGAGTGCAAAAATTATAGGGGGATAAGTCTGTTGAGTGTACCTGGTAAAGTGTATGGTAGAGTTATAATTGAAAGAATTAAGAGTAAGACGGAGAATAGGATAGCAGATGAACAAGGAGGCTTTAGGAAAGGTAGGGGGTGTGTGGACCAGGTGTTTACAGTGAAACATATAAGTGAACAGTATTTAGATAAGGCTAAAGAGGTCTTTGTGGCATTTATGGATTTGGAAAAGGCGTATGACAGGGTGGATAGGGGGGCAATGTGGCAGATGTTGCAAGTGTATGGTGTAGGAGGTAGGTTACTGAAAGCAGTGAAGAGTTTTTACGAGGATAGTGAGGCTCAAGTTAGAGTATGTAGGAAAGAGGGAAATTTTTTCCCAGTAAAAGTAGGCCTTAGACAAGGATGTGTGATGTCACCGTGGTTGTTTAATATATTTATAGATGGGGTTGTAAGAGAAGTAAATGCGAGGGTTTTGGCAAGAGGCGTGGAGTTAAAAGATAAAGAATCACACACAAAGTGGGAGTTGTCACAGCTGCTCTTTGCTGATGACACTGTGCTCTTGGGAGATTCTGAAGAGAAGTTGCAGAGATTGGTGGATGAATTTGGTAGGGTGTGCAAAAGAAGAAAATTAAAGGTGAATACAGGAAAGAGTAAGGTTATGAGGATAACAAAAAGATTAGGTGATGAAAGATTGAATATCAGATTGGAGGGAGAGAGTATGGAGGAGGTGAACGTATTCAGATATTTGGGAGTGGACGTGTCAGCGGATGGGTCTATGAAAGATGAGGTGAATCATAGAATTGATGAGGGAAAAAGAGTGAGTGGTGCACTTAGGAGTCTGTGGAAACAAAGAACTTTGTCCTTGGAGGCAAAGAGGGGAATGTATGAGAGTATAGTTTTACCAACGCTCTTATATGGGTGTGAAGCGTGGGTGATGAATGTTGCAGCGAGGAGAAGGCTGGAGGCAGTGGAGATGTCATGTCTGAGGGCAATGTGTGGTGTGAATATAATGCAGAGAATTCGTAGTTTGGAAGTTAGGAGGAGGTGCGGGATTACCAAAACTGTTGTCCAGAGGGCTGAGGAAGGGTTGTTGAGGTGGTTCGGACATGTAGAGAGAATGGAGCGAAACAGAATGACTTCAAGAGTGTATCAGTCTGTAGTGGAAGGAAGGCGGGGTAGGGGTCGGCCTAGGAAGGGTTGGAGGGAGGGGGTAAAGGAGGTTTTGTGTGCGAGGGGCTTGGACTTCCAGCAGGCATGCGTGAGCGTGTTTGATAGGAGTGAATGGAGACAAATGGTTTTTAATACTTGACGTGCTGTTGGAGTGTGAGCAAAGTAACATTTATGAAGGGATTCAGGGAAACCGGCAGGCCGGACTTGAGTCCTGGAGATGGGAAGTACAGTGCCTGCACTCTGAAGGAGGGGTGTTAATGTTGCAGTTTAAAAACTGTAGTGTAAAGCACCCTTCTGGCAAGACAGTGATGGAGTGAATGATGGTGAAAGTTTTTCTTTTTCGGGCCACCCTGCCTTGGTGGGAATCGGCCGGTGTGATAATAAAAATAAAATAATAAGTCTGTTGAGTATACCTGGTAAAGTGTATGGTAAAGTTATCATTGAAAGAATTAAGAGTAAGACGGAGAATAGGATAGCAGATGAACAAGGAGGCTTTAGGAAAGGTAGGGGGTGTATGGACCAGGTGTTTACAGTGAAACATATAAGTGAACAGTATCTAGATAGGGCTAAAGAGGTCTTTGTGGCATTTATGGATTTGGAAAAGGCGTATGACAGGGTGGATAGGGGGGCAATGTGGCAGATGTTGCAGGTGTATGGCGTAGGAGGTAGGTTACTGAAAGCAGTGAAGAGTTTTTACAAGGATAGTGAGGCTCAAGTTAGAGTATGTAGGAAAGAGGGAGATTATTTCCCCAGTAAAAGTAGGCCTTAGACAAGGATGTGTGATGTCACCGTGGTTGTTCAATATATTTATAGATGGGGTTGTAAGAGAAGTAAATGTGAGGGTCTTGGCAAGAGGCGTGGAGTTAAAGGTAAAGAATCACACAAAGTGGGAGTTGTCACAGTTGCTCTTTGCTGATGACACTGTGCTCTTGGGAGATTCTGAAGAGAAGTTGCAGAGGTTGGTGGATGAATTTGGTAGGGTACGCAAAAGAAGAAAATTAAAAGTGAATACAGGAAAGAGTAAGGTTATGAGGATAACAAAAAGATTAGGTGATGAAAGATTGGATATCAGACTGGAGGGAGAGAGTATGGAGGAGGTGAATGTATTCAGATATTTGGGAGTGGACGTGTCAGCAGATGGGTCTATGAAAGATGAGGTGAATCATAGAATTGATGAGGGGAAAAGGGTGAGCAGTGCACTTGGGACTGTGTGGAGACAAAGAACTTTGTCCTTGGAGGCAAAGAGGGGAATGTATGAGAGCATAGTTTTACCAACGCTCTTATATGGGTGTGAAGCAGGCTGGAAGCAGTGGAGATGTCATGTCTGAGAGCAATACGTGGTGTAAATATAATGCAGAGAATTCATAGTTTGGAAGTTAGGAGGAGGTGCGGGATTGCCAAAACTGTTGTCCAGAGGGCTGAGGAAGGGTTGTTGAGGTGGTTCGGACATGTAGAGAGAATGGAGCAAAACAGAATGACTTCAAGAGTGTATCAGTCTGTAGTGGAAGGAAGGCAGGGTAGGGGTCGGCCTAGGAAAGGTTGGAGGGAGGGGGTAAAGGAGGTTTTGTGTGCAAGGGGCTTGGACTTCCAGCGGGCATGCGTGAGCGTGTTTGTTAGGAGTGAATGGAGACAAATGGTTTTTAATACTTGATGTGCTGTTGGAGTGTGAGGAAAGTAACATTTATGAAGGGATTCAGGGAAACCGGCAGGCCGGACTTGAGTCCTGGAGATGGGAAGTACAGTGGACCCCCGCATAACGATTACCTCCGAATGCGACCAATTATGTAAGTGCATTTATGTAAGTGCGTTTGTACGTGTATGTTTGGGGGTCTGAAATGGACTAATCTACTTCACAATATTTCTTATGGGAATAAATTCGGTCAGTACTGGCACCTGAACATACTTCTGGAGTGAAAAAATATCGTTAACCGGGGGTCCACTGTACAGTGTCTGCACTCTGAAGGAGGGGTGTTAATGTTGCACTTTAAAAACTGTAGTGTAAAGCACTCTTCTGGCAAGACAGTGATGGAGTGAATGATCGTGAAAGTTTCTCTTTTTCGGGCCACCCTGCCTTGGTAGGAATCGGCTATTGTGTTAATAATAAAAAAAAATATATCAAATGCTTTCTGCAGGTCTATGCAGAGCCCCAAAGAACACTCATTTTTTTTGGAGCATTGCATATAGCAGTTCAAGCATTTGCATCATCAGTACATCAACAGGACAACAATATACCATCTCAAACGAACATGATTTCTCTACCTTCCTTAGAAAAGCTGACATTTCTGTAACAGATTAGATAAATATCCTTAACACATATATACGTGTGGTGCATATAGTGTAAGTTGCTATTATATTATTGTGCATTATTATTATTTATTATTACATTATTTTGCATTATCATTTTTTTCTTTTACTAGCTAATACCAGCTACCTCAAATACTTTTTTACTTTTTAACTGCTTTTATTGCTAACAATTTTGTGTTGGAAGTCAAATCTTACTCCAAATTGATGTTATTCATCGTTCTTACCTGTCCATTTAACTTTGTTTACCACTACTTTTTTTAGTCCCCTTTATATTGTGTGTGCAATTAGTGTATATTCCAATTACATTATTGTGTGAGTCCCAAAACTATTTTTTGTTAGCTAGTACCAACTACCTCATATTTTTTTTACTTTTTATTGTGCAATTAATTGCTCAACTTATTTATATATTACAAATCAGATCTTACTCCCGAATCAATATTATATCATAGTGACTATCTGTCCATTTAACTTTGTTTACCATTACTTAATTTAGTCCCTTATATATTTTCTCCTTTATTTTAGCTTTATATAACTACCTTAGTTCTTTTATTCACAATTGTTAAAATAATCAAGGTGCTATTCTCAGGTGCTAAAGTGTAATAAGTTCACTATTTTGCCATTATATTCCCTAGCTCATTTATTTGATTACCACTTTATTTGTTCACAAAATTTTTATTAGTCCCTTTTATATTGTCTCCTTTATTTTATCTTTAAAGTACTACCTACTATCATATTCCCAAGCTCCATTATTTGATCATCACTTTATTTGCTCACCATAAATTATTTTAGTCCCTTTTATATTGTCTCCTTTATTTAAGCTTTAAAAAACTACCTTAGCTCATATTTTTACATTTGTTAAAATAATTCAGGTGCTATTTTTTAGCTTTTGAATATTTACTTTGTCTTATACTTGACTCTAACTATAGATTCACTATAAATCTTATGATAACAAGCATTGATCCTGATACCAACCTCTTATTGAATGACTTAAATGAATCAAACAGTAACTGTAATTACTACACAGCAGAACAATCAAAGGCACTTCTCAGAGCCAACAACAACATAACTGTCTGTAACTACATCATATCTATAACCCTTTCAGGGTCCCCAGGCCCTCTCCCAGACTTGTTCTCAGGGTCGCCCAAATTTCAAAAAAAAATATTTTTTTTCCTATGAAAAGATAGAGAATCTTTTCCCGATAATAATGACACCAAAAGTTTGAAATTTGATGGAAAACTTACAGAATTATGCTCTTGCAAACTTAGCGGTCTCGACGATGTTTATGCATCGGTGATTTTGCCCACTTTGAGCCCTACTTTCGGGCGACAAAAATCATAACTATTTTGCTAGAACTGTACTTTTTCTATCAAATGATTACAAGAAACCACCCATTTACCAATTTCAACTATCCAATACAGTGGTCAAAATTTAGCAATTTTGCTAATTTCACACAAATTTCAAAAGATGCCAATTTCCAAACAGGGTCCAGAATAAAGAAGAAAGACATTCCTGGCACTAAAATAACATTTCCTCTGTTCATTAGTCACGTCCCCATGCCTCTCTTACATTCTTTTGCTTTCCACTTTGAATTTTTATTCTCACAAAAAAATAGAAGATTTACTGTTATGCAGACTACTGCATTAGTGTAGAAATGGTATAAATAATATTGGCACACTTGTGAAAGAATATTAGACTCACCAGTTGACGTGTATTGGACACTTAGCATGATTTGTTTAATTTTGAATTTTGGTAAAAGTTGAACATTTCTGCTACTTTGAGCTCAATTTCAGGGTACTTTTCATTGTAAAACCAGTCAAAAATCATCTCAATTTCTGTAATATGTCTTCCATTCTATAAAATGAGACCAGGAAAACTAGAATACAACAATAAATACCATACAAAAATACAGTGCAAAGTCGCTGTTTTAATCCAAAAACACGGTCAAAGTTTTTTTTTTCTCATTACGCACTGTGTGCTGCAGGATTATTTTTATACTGCGCACACTGACCACTTAGACCCATTCTTTCAAATGTAGGCCTACCAGCTTTCTCTCACTAGATTTGAGGGTGCTAGAATTTAGGCGTGCTAGTACGTCAAAAACCCTGGTGCGTAAGCCGTACTAGTACGTCTGAAACCCTGAAAGGGTTAAGCAAACATTACGATGAACTCATAGCATTACTAAATTCCCTGCATGCCAGTATGTCCATCATTACTCTCAACGAAACCTGGCTAAAACCCGATACTACAGACGTCTATGCCACTCCTGGTTACACAGCCGTACACAACTGTAGGCCAGATCAACAAGGGGGTGGCACAACTGTATACTACTCAGACCAACTAGAATGTATCACTAATATTTGCACAATGGATGAACATAGGGAATATATAATAGCTAAATTCAAATCCAAAAACCTACAAAAACCTCTCACAGTGATAAACATCTACAGAGTACCACAGTCAAACATTAGCCGTTTTAGTGAAAACCTAGGAAGTATGATAACTGATGCACACATGAATAAAGATCACTTACTATTCTCAGGTGACTTCAATATAAATCTCCTGCAAGACCAGGACCCACACATTACTGAATTCACAAACACTATGAGTAACTGCTTGTTGCTACTAACAGTAACAAAACCTACAAGAATTACAGAGACTAGTGTTTCCCTACTAGACCACATCTGGACCAACACCATATCCCCTTTAAAATCAGGCATAATCACAGACAATACCACAAACCACTACCCTACCTTCTTCATAAATAATCTAGGCAAATTACCCCAAGACACTACTAAAGTCACTTTCAGACTTCACAATGAGGCAGCCATTAATAACTTCACAACAGCAGTGACAAACATTGACTGGCACACTGAGCTAGAAATCTATACAGATATTGACGAATGTATTAATAATTTTCTAAAAAAGATCCAATACCTCTATAACAAGCACTGCCCTAAAAAAAACTAAACAGATGACAGCTAAGAGACTGAACAGTCCCTGGCTAACACCCAGCATCCTCAAATCCATAAATAGAAAGCACCAATATGAAAAACAGTACAGAATGGGTCACATAACCAGAGACCTAACAAAACGTTACTCGTCAATCCTAACCAGCCTGATAAGAAGGGCTAAAAAATTGTATTATGAGAACAGATTATTCAACTTAAAAGGTGATATAAAAAAGACCTGGAAAACCCTATCAGAAATTCTAGGAACAAAGAAGATATCACGAAATAGCGCAATTGAACTAACAAAACCAGATGAACCCCAAATCCCACCAACTGAAACAGCAAACAGACTCAATGAATTCTTCTCCACCATAGGAAAAAACCTTGCCAATAAAATCCCAAGCTCCAATACCCCACCCAATGACTACCTCACTGGCAACTACCCGAACACACTGTCCCTAGCTCCGACTAACCCAACAGAGGTCTCCCTTATTAACAACACACTAAAAAACAAGACAGGAGATTTAAATACCTTACCACTTTTTATATACAAAAATGCATCGCAAGTGCTGTCACCAATCATTGCAACACTCTTCAACAAATCCATCGAATTCTCTACCTTCCCTACAGTTGTCAAAATAGCAAGGGTCACCATGATCCATAAAGGAGGAGACCAAACAGACTTGAATAACTATAGGCCAATATCCAACTTACACCCTCTCTCTAAAATCTTTGAAAAATTAATTCATAAGCAAATCTAGTCCTACCTCATCTCCCACAACATACTCAACCCCTGTCAGTTTTGGCTCAGGCCTAATAAAAATACGAATGATGCTATTATACACATGCTAGAACAAATATACACTGCACTAGAGAAAAAAGAAGTCCCACTGAGGATCTTCATTGATTTAAGTAAAGCTTTTTATATAGTTGACCAAGACTTGCTCCACATAAAACTGTCACACTATGGTATAAGAGGGCACTCCCTCAACTACCTAAAGTCATACCTCAGCAAGAGAAGCCAATATGTGTACACAAATGGAGCAAACTCTTCCGCACAGCCAATTACAGTTGGTGTCCCACAGGGAAGTGTCCTTGGCACTCTTCTCTTTCTCATTTACATAAATGACCTACCAAATGCCTCTCAACTACTCAAACCCACACTATTTGCAGATGACACTACATACGTCTTCTCTCACCTGAGCCCAGTCATGCTAGCCAATACTGTGAATACCGAATTACAGAAAATATCTACCTGGCTGAGGACTAACAAACTTACTTTCAACATTGACAAAACCTACTTCATTCAGTTTGGTAACAGAGCTACAGATGCCCCTCTTAACATAATGATAAACAGATCACCTACCACAAAGCTCACAGAGGGAAAATTCTTAGGAATCCACCTTGATAATAGACTCAAATTTCAAACACATATACAACAAATTTCCAAAAAAATTTCCAAGACCGTAGGCATACTGTCGAAGATACGGTACTATGTTCCACACTTAGCCCTCCTGGCCCTATATCACTCACTTATTTACCCCTATCTCACCTATGGAATTTGTGCATGGGGCTCAACAACAATAAACCATCTCAGACCAATAATTACCCAACAAAAGGCTGCAGTCAGAATGATAACAAATTCCCACTACAGGCAGCACACTCCAACAATATTCAAATCTCTAAACCTACTCACCATACAAAGCATCCATACTTATTATTGTACCTACTACATACATAGAACACTTAACTTGGATATAAACCCTCCCCTCAAACGTCTCCTTACCAACCTCAACAGAACACATGACCATAACACAAGGCACAGATCACTCTTTGATGTTCCTCGTGTCCATCTCACACTATGCAAAAACTCAATGCACATAAAAGGCCCAAAAATATGGAATTCATTACCTGTGAATATAAAAGAAACACTACCTGTTTATAAATTCAAGTCTCTACTTAAAAATCACTTACTCACCCACAACTAAATAAATACTGAATAATTGTATCTCATAAATGTTTAACCTGTGACCCAATCAAACTTTGTTATTTTTAATTACATTACCTAACAGAATACTCCATTCTACTGAATACACAGCAACACAGTAAATGACCATATGACCTGTCTTTGAAATACTCATTTGTGCTTAATTGTCATCTGTTTACAATAATGTTTACCAATGAATATATCATTGATTAGTTAATCTTAAGTTAATTTTAAGCTGCCCATAATGCTCTGCATACAAGGGGCTTTGGCATGTTACACTTAACCAATGTATTTTTTTGTACTTCAATGTATCATGTTCAAATTAATAAATAAATAAATAAATCATTCATCCCTTTCTCAGCGTAAATCCAACCTGGCGGGGGTTAAGTATATTGTGAGATATTAGGTAGGGGTACACTCACTTATGAATTATTTTTTCAAAGATTATAGACAGTAGGGGTAAGTTTGATATAGGCCTATAGTTATTCACTTCAGTTGCGTCACCTCCTTAGAGGACAGGGAAAACTCTTTTCTCTAAGGATAAAAAAGTTAAATATGAAAAACTGTTCAGACTGGGCTTAATAACAAAGGAACAGATAAAACAATACATGTCAATACTTACTAATCTAATACAGAAATGTAAACAACTGTATTATGCAAGCAGATTTAACAAAATAAAGGATATTATAGAGACCTAGAAAACCTGGACCCAGAAAACTGACCAGAAACAGATATATAATCATGACCAAACCAGATGAATGACAAATCCAGCCTGCAGACACAGCCAACAAACTTAATCTCTGCTTCTCTGCTATAGGATCAAAACTAGCAAGCAAAATCCCAACCTCAAATACTCAGGCAAGACTACCTCACTGGAAAGTCCCCAGATAGGGAGATAGGGGAAACCCTATCCTCTAAGGTATGAATGGGAAGGTTGAAGATTCTACTGATTTGTTAAACAGTGATGCAATAATGGGCAACAGCACATAAGCTGCTTTTCTGTACATGAGTGGTGGCAAATTATTTAGGTTTCCTGTCTTGTTTATAAGTGATTTTATGATGAGTGAGATTTCAGTAGGACTAGTAGGAGCTAGATATAGAGTATCTGGGGACTTTCCAGTGAGGTAGTCTTTTGCCTGAGTATTTGAGGTTGGGATTTTGCTTGCTAGTTTTGATCCTATAGCAGAGAAGCAGAGATTAAGTTTGTTGGCTGTGTCTGCAGGCTGGATTTGTCATTCATCTGGTTTGGTCATGATTATATATCTGTTTCTGGTCAGTTTTCTGGGGTCCAGGTTTTCTAGGTCTCTATAATATCCTTTATTTTGTTAAATCTGCTTGCATAATACAGTTGTTTACATTTCTGTATTAGATTAGTAAGTATTGACATGTATTGTTTTATCTGTTCCTTTGTTATTAAGCCCAGTCTGAACAGTTTTTCATATTTATCTTTTTTATCAACAGATCTGAGGATACTGTTCGTAAGTCAGGGGATGTTTTTTATCTTTGCAGTGATCCTCTTAGTTTTAATTGGACAATTCCTGTTATAGAGGGTTTGGGTTTTCTTGTAGAAAATTTTGACACATTCAATTAATACTGTGGCTGTCGGCTAGCTCTCCGTGTGCCAGTCAATGTCATTTAACCCTTTCAGGGTCCATGCCGTAGATCTACGGCTTTACGTTGAGGGTCCAAACCATAGATCTATGCCAAAACTCTAGCGGCATCAAATTTAGCGCAAGAAGGCTGCTAGGCCTACATCTGAGAGAATGGGTCTGGGTGGTCTGTGTGCGCACTATAGAAAAAAATCTGGACACCTCCATGGCATTGTGGGAATGCCGCCAAAGTAGCTTTGTCCATAATGCCTGGCGGCAAGGAAGCTCTCACTCCCCACTCACTCTCCTGGTGAATTCTGACTCTCCTCTTCACAACTTACAGTTCTAAGACTGATGGAAGTGGATCCGGAGAGGAGTTCTATGGTTTTGAACCATATGGTACCATATGGTACAATGGTGCCATGTCATACAATGGTATCATATGGTACAATGGTATCATATGGTACAATGTACCATATGGTACAATGCACCATATGGTACACTGTACCATATGGTACAGGGTACAGGGACCCTAATGGAAATAAGTCTGTCTGACTTTTTTGTTATCCTAGGTTCTCCAAACATATGCTGCTATGTATGATAATCTATGTATACCTAAATAAACTTACAATGCCACATGTGCTTGAGTAAGTTTATTCAGGTGTACACAAATACAGTTACATAGATTATCATACATAGCAGCATATGTAAAAAATCCTAGAATAACCCAGAAAAGTCAGGGTGACTTATTTCCATAGGGATCCCTGTATCTGTACCATATGGTGTCCTGTACCATATGGTACCCTGTACCACAATGTACCTTGCACCATATGGTACCCTGCACCATATAGTACCCTGCACCATATGGTACCCTGCACCATATGGTATCCTGTACCATATGGTACCCTGTACCATATGGTACCCTGCACCATATGGTACCCTGCACCATATGGTACCCTGCACCATACAGTACCCTGCACCATATGGTACCCTGCACCATATGGTATCCTGTGCCATATGGTACCCTATACCATATAGTACAATGTACCATATGGTACCCTGTAACATATGATACCATGTACCATATGGTCAGTTGGAGGTGTTGATGCCACCAGGCAAGACTGAGTGAGTGACAACGCAAGCTAGCTAGTGACTCAAGGAACATGTCGAGTGGCTGTACATTTGTAAATATATAACAGAACACTACTAATATACAACATTTTTGCATATTTTTGTTGTAAACAATTATTGTAAACAAAATAATGATGAAAATATTAGTGTGTTTATTGTGTTGAATACAACAGTACCATATGGTACAATGAACCATATGGTATCATTGTACCATATGGTACAATGTACCATATGGTATCATTGTACCATATGGTACAATGAACCATATGGTATCATTGTACCATATGGTACAATGTACATTATGGTAAAATGTACCATATGGTACCAGTGTTCCAAATGGTGCCACTGTACCATATTCTACCATATGGTACCAATGTATCATATGGTGCCATTGTATCATATTATCCCATATGGTACCATTGCACCCTATGGCACCATTGTACCATATGGTACTATATGGTACCATTGTATTCAACACAATAACTGCACTAATATTTTCATAATTTTGTTTACAATAAACTTGTAAACAAGTTTTGTAAGCAATATAATGATAAACAAATTAGTGCAGTTATTGTGTTGAATACAATGAGTGTACACTTATACAATATACATTATACTGGTCTCACAGGCCACAAATGTTGCTAGAAAAAGAAAAAAATTAAAAAAGAAAAGAAGTATAAAAAACGTAAAATAAAAAAATGCGATTTTGCTGAAGTCACTGATGTTGCCGCCACCCGGTCACTTTGGGTCAACTTCCCACCGCTGTATCTCGGTAAGTACTGATGAGAATTTTTTTTTTGTTTGATTACCTTCACAAAAATATTATCTTTAATTCTGTAAGAAAAAATAATTTTTTTTTTTTTTATTTCTTGGACACTGGGGCACCCCTTCAGATTTTGGCGTTGGACCCTGAAAGGGTTAATGTTGAAATAAAGTTATTTACTGATGACTCGTCATGAAGTCAAAATGAAATCTAATTAGATTCTTGAGGCAATTTACTTAAGTTGGCTATGAGGAAGGTGGGGTAGTGGTTTGTGATGTTATCTGTGAATATCCCTACTTTTAGTGGAGACACAATATTGGTCTAAATACAGTCAAGTAATGAGGCACTTTGTCTCAGAGATTCTTGTTGGCTTAGTCACAAATGGTAGTAGCAAGCAGCTGTTCATAGTGTTTATGAACGAGATAATCCCCCCCATTCCCAAGGTGCTGTAATGACCCTTATAGCTTTAGCATTTCCGTTTGAATATATTAGTAATAATTTTCAGAGAATTCATAGCCTGGAGATTAGATGGAGGTGGGGAATTATAAAAGTATTATCCAGAGGGATGAGTAGGGGTTGTTGAGGTGGTTTGGTCACTTAGAGTGGATAGAGCAAAATAGGATGACTTGGAGGTTGTATAAATCTGTAGTGGAGGGAAAGCGAGGTAGGGGTTGTCCTTGGAAAGGATCTAGGGAGGGGGTAATGGAAGTTTTGTGGTGAGGGGCTTGGACAACCAGTAGGTATGTGTGAGCATTTTAGATAGGAGTAGAGGCAAATGATTCTGGGGAACTGATGAACCATTGGAGTGTGAGCAATACAGTATAGTGTTGTTTAATACAGTGTAGTGTAGTGCTCTCTAATAATAATAATAATAATAATAATAATAATAATAATAATAATAATAATAACAACAGAGTGCCAATGTCATGGCAACATCAAGTAGCAGAACAAGATGATTTGCATAACTTACTTTCTCACGTTCTTTGATGAAGCGTCGTCTCACCCCAGACCACCAGTGTAAGGAGTCAAAGGAAGAATTCTGGTTAAGTACCTTCAGCATATAAGCCAGTCCTGTTAACAAATTCATATGGATATACATGTAAGTCAGTCCTGTTAACAAGTTTATATGGATATTCATGTAAGTCAATCATGTTAACAAGTGTACATAATAAATATAGATAGTCTTGTAAGTTTAGGTAGTAGGTTGGTAGACAGCAACCACCCAGGGAGGTACTACCGTCCTGTCAAGCGAGTGTGAAACGAAAGCCTGTAATTGTTTTACATGATGGTAGGATTGCTGGTGTCCATTTTTCTGTCTCATAAACATGCAAGGTTTCAGGTACATCTTGCTACTTCTACTTACACTTAAGTCACACTACACATACATGTACATACAAGCATACATATACACACCCCTCTTGGTTTTCTTCTATTTTCTTACTAGTTCTTGTTCTTGCTTATTTTCTCTTACCTCCATGGGGAAGTGGAAATGAATTCTTCCTCCATAAGCCATGCATGTTGTAAGAGGCGACTAAAATGCCGGGAGCAAGGGGCTAGTAACCCCTTCTCCTGTATATATTATTTTTTTTTTTTTTTTTTATCACACCGGCCGATTCCCACCAAGGCAGGGTGGCCCAAAAAAGAAAAACTTTCACCATCATTCACTCCATCACTGTCTTGCCAGAAGGGTGCTTTACACTACAGTTTCCAAACTGCAACTTTAACACCCCTCCTTCAGAGTGCAGGCACTGTACTTCCCATCTCCAGGACTCAAGTCCGGCCTGCCGGTTTCCCTGAATCCCTTCATAAATGTTACTTTGCTCACACTCCAACAGCACGTCAAGTATTAAAAACCATTTGTCTCCATTCACTCCTATCAAACACGCTCACGCATGCCTGCTGGAAGTCCAAGCCCCTCGCACACAAAACCTCCTTTACCCCCTCCCTCCAACCCTTCCTAGGCCGACCCCTACCCCGCCTTCCTTCCACTACAGACTGATACACTCTTGAAGTCATTCTGTTTCGCTCCATTCTCTCTACATGTCCGAACCACCTCAACAACCCTTCCTCAGCCCTCTGGACAACAGTTTTGGTAATCCCGCACCTCCTCCTAACTTCCAAACTACGAATTCTCTGCATTATATTCACACCACACATTGCCCTCAGACATGACATCTCCACTGCCTCCAGCCTTCTCCTCGCTGCAACATTCATCACCCACGCTTCACACCCATATAAGAGCGTTGGTAAAACTATACTCTCATACATTCCCCTCTTTGCCTCCAAGGACAAAGTTCTTTGTCTCCACAGACTCCTAAGTGCACCACTCACTCTTTTTCCCTCATCAATTCTATGATTCACCTCATCCTTCATAGACCCATCCGCTGACACGTCCACTCCCAAATATCTGAATACGTTCACCTCCTCCATACTCTCTCCCTCCAATCTGATATTCAATCTTTCATCACCTAATCTTTTTGTTATCCTCATAACCTTACTCTTTCCTGTATTCACCTTTAATTTTCTTCTTTTGCACACCCTACCAAATTCATCCACCAATCTCTGCAACTTCTCTTCAGAATCTCCCAAGAGCACAGTGTCATCAGCAAAGAGCAGCTGTGACAACTCCCACTTTGTGTGTGATTCTTTATCTTTTAACTCCACGCCTCTTGCCAAGACCCTCGCATTTACTTCTCTTACAACCCCATCTATAAATATATTAAACAACCACGGTGACATCACACATCCTTGTCTAAGGCCTACTTTTACTGGGAAAAAATTTCCCTCTTTCCTACATACTCTAACTTGAGCCTCACTATCCTCGTAAAAACTCTTCACTGCTTTCAGTAACCTACCTCCTACACCATACACTTGCAACATCTGCCACATTGCCCCCCTATCCACCCTGTCATACGCCTTTTCCAAATCCATAAATGCCACAAAGACCTCTTTAGCCTTATCTAAATACTGTTCACTTATATGTTTCACTGTAAACACCTGGTCCACACACCCCCTACCTTTCCTAAAGCCTCCTTGTTCATCTGCTATCCTATTCTCCGTCTTACTCTTAATTCTTTCATTTATAACTCTACCATACACTTTACCAGGTACACTCAACAGACTTATCCCCCTATAATTTTTGCACTCTCTTTTATCCCCTTTGCCTTTATACAAAGGAACTATGCATGCTCTCTGCCAATCCCTAGGTACCTTACCCTCTTCCATACATTTATTAAATAATTGCACCAACCACTCCAAAACTATATCCCCACCTGCTTTTAACATTTCTATCTTTATCCCATCAATCCCGGCTGCCTTACCCCCTTTCATTTTACCTACTGCCTCACGAACTTCCCCCACACTCACAACTGGCTCTTCCTCACTCCTACAAGATGTTATTCCTCCTTGCCCTATACACGAAATCACAGCTTCCCTATCTTCATCAACATTTAACAATTCCTCAAAATATTCCTTCCATCTTCCCAATACCTCTAACTCTCCATTTAATAACTCTCCTCTCCTATTTTTAACTGATAAATCCATTTGTTCTCTAGGCTTTCTTAACTTGTTAATCTCACTCCAAAACTTTTTCTTATTTTCAACAAAATTTGTTGATAACATCTCACCCACTCTCTCATTTGCTCTCTTTTTACATTTATAATAAATAATAAAATTGCTTCACCACTCTCTTAACTTCTCTCTTTTTCTCCATATACTCTTCCCTCCTTGCATCACTTCTACTTTGTAAAAACTTCTCATATGCTAACTTTTTCTCCCTTACTACTCTCTTTACATCATCATTCCACCAATCGCTCCTCTTCCCTCCTGCACCCACTTTCCTGTAACCACAAACTTCTGCTGAACACTCTAACACTACATTTTTAAACCTACCCCATACCTCTTCGACCCCATTGCCTATGCTCTCATTAGCCCATCTATCCTCCAATAGCTGTTTATATCTTACCCTAACTGCCTCCTCTTTTAGTTTATAAACCTTCACCTCTCTCTTCCCTGATGCTTCTATTCTCCTTGTATCCCATCTACCTTTTACTCTCAGTGTAGCTACAACTAGAAAGTGATCTGATATATCTGTGGCCCCTCTATAAACATGTACATCCTGAAGTCTACTCAACAGTCTTTTATCTACCAATACATAATCCAACAAACTACTGTCATTTCGCCCTACATCATATCGTGTATACTTATTTATCCTCTTTTTCTTAAAATATGTATTACCTATAACTAAACCCCTTTCTATACAAAGTTCAATCAAAGGGCTCCCATTATCATTTACACCTGGCACCCCAAACTTACCTACCACACCCTCTCTAAAAGTTTCTCCTACTTTAGCATTCAAGTCCCCTACCACAATTACTCTCTCACTTGGTTCAAAGGCTCCTATACATTCACTTAACATCTCCCAAAATCTCTCTCTCTCCTCTGCATTCCTCTCTTCTCCAGGTGCATACACGCTTATTATGACCCACTTCTCGCATCCAACCTTTACTTTAATCCACATAATTCTTGAATTTACACATTCATATTCTCTTTTCTCCTTCCATAACTGATCATTTAACATTACTGCTACCCCTTCCTTTGCTCTAACTCTCTCAGATACTCCAGATTTAATCCCATTTATTTCCCCCCACTGAAACTCTCCTACCCCCTTCAGCTTTGTTTCGCTTAGGGCCAGGACATCCAACTTCTTTTCATTCATAACATCAGCAATCATCTGTTTCTTGTCATCCGCACTACATCCACGCACATTTAAGCAACCCAGTTTTATAAAGTTTTTCTTCTTCTCTTTTTTAGTAATTGTATACAGGAGAAGGGGTTACTAGCCCATTGCTCCCGGCATTTTAGTCGCCTCATACGACACGCATGGCTTACGGAGGAAAGATTCTTTTCTACTTCCCCATGGACAATAGAAGAAATAAAAAAGAACAAGAGCTATTTAGAAAAAGGAGAAAAACCTAGATGTATGTATATATATATATGCATGTGCATGTCTGTGAAGTGTGACCAAAGTGTAAGTAGGAGTAGCAAGATATCCCTGTTATCTTAGCGTGTTTATGAGACAGAAAAAGAAACCAGCAATCCTACCATCATGCAAAACAGTTACAGGTTTTTGTTTCACAGTCATCTGGCAGGACGGTAGTACTTCCCTGGGTGGTTGCTGTCTACCAACCTACTACCTATATATTACTAAATGTAAAAGGAGAAACTTCTGTTTTTCCTTTTGGGCCACCCCGCCTCGGTGGGATACGGCCGGTGTGTTGAAAGAAAGTCTTGCAAGTAATAAAAATTAATAGGCTTCAAGAATCTACAAATCTATGTTAAAAAAGAAATACAGAGGTACCTTGGGATACAAACTTAATTTGTTCCAGAAGGCTGTTCGAGTGCCGATACCGAAGGAATTTGTTCCCATAAGGAATAATGTAAATTAATCTGTTTCAGACCCCAAAAAATACACTTACAAAAGCACTTATATAAATACATTTACATAATTGTTCGAGTTTTGAGGTGTTAGTATGCCGAGGTACCACTGTACATGAGAATTAAAATATCAATAAAGTATTATTCCAATCATTTATGTAATGAAACCAACAAAGTTTTCACATTTATATTTTAGATTCAATAGATGTTGATGAAACAGTCAACCAAGTGTGGCCTAGCTTGGGTCTCACTGTGGAAGAAGTCAACCAAGTGTGGCCTAACTTGGGTCTCACTGTGGAAGAAGTCAACCAAGTGTGGCCTAACTTGGGTCTCACTGTGGAAGAAGTCAACCAAGTGTGGCCTAACTTGGGTCTCACTGTGGAAGAAGTCAACCAAGTGTGGCCTAGCTTGGGTCTCACTGTGGAAGAAGTCAACCAAGTGTGGCCTAACTTGGGTCTCACTGTGGAAGAAGTCAACCAAGTGTGGCCTAACTTGGGTCTCACTGTGGAAGAAGTCAACCAAGTGTGGCCTAGCTTGGGTCTCACTGTGGAAGAAGTCAACCAAGTGTGGCCTAACTTGGGTCTCACTGTGGAAGAAGTCAACCAAGTGTGGCCTAGCTTGGGTCTCACTGTGGAAGAAGTCAACCAAGTGTGGCCTAACTTGGGTCTCACTGTGGAAGAAGTCAACCAAGTGTGGCCTAGCTTGGGTCTCACTGTGGAAGAAGTCAACCAAGTGTGGCCTAGATTGGGTCTCACTGTGGAAGAAGTCAACCAAGTGTGGCCTAGCTTGGGTCTCACTGTGGAAGAAGTCAACCAAGTGTGGCCTAGCTTGGGTCTCACTGTGGAAGAAGTCAACCAAGTGTGGCCTAACTTGGGTCTCACTGTGGAAGAAGTCAACCAAGTGTGGTCTAGCTTGGGTCTCATTGTGGAAGAAGTCAACCAAGTGTGGCCTAGCTTGGGTCTCACTGTGGAAGAAGTCAACCAAGTGTGGCCTAGCTTGGGTCTCACTGTGGAAGAAGTCAACCAAGTGTGGCCTAACTTGGGTCTCACTGTGGAAGAAGTCAACCAAGTGTGGCCTAGATTGGGTCTCACTGTGGAAGAAGTCAACCAAGTGTGGCCTAGCTTGGGTCTCACTGTGGAAGAAGTCAACCAAGTGTGGCCTAACTTGGGTCTCACTGTGGAAGAAGTCAACCAAATGTGGTCTAGCTTGGGTCTCATTGTGGAAGAAGTTAACCAAGTGTGGCCTAGCTTGGGTCTCATTGTGGAAGAAGTCAACCAAGTGTGGCCTAGCTTGGGTCTCATTGTAGAAGAAGTCAACCAAGTGTGGCCTAGCTTGGGTCTCACTGTGGAAGAAGTCAACTAAGTGTGGCCTAGCTTGGGTCTCACTGTGGAAGAAGTAAACCAAGTGTGGCCTAGCTTGGGTCTCACTGTGGAAGAAGTCAACCAAGTGTGGCCTAACCTGGGTCTCACTGTGGAAGAAGTAAACCAAGTGTGGCATAGCTTGGGTCTCATTGTGGAAGAAGTCAACTAAGTGTGGCCTAGTTTGGGTCTCACTGTGGAAGAAGAAGCCCTGAAACTGGTCCTGATTATTTTGTCCACCTGAGGCTTAGCACAGCAGGAAACAATAAGTGACACCTGTGGCTTAGCATGGCAGGAAATAGAAAGTGACACCTGAGGCTTAGCACGGCCGGAAACAATATGTGACACCCGAGGCTTAGCATGGCAGGAAGCAATAAGTAATACCTGTAGCTTAGCACAGCCGGGAACAATACGTGACACCCAAGGGTTAGCATGACAGGAAACAATAAGTGACCCCTGTCGCTTAGTATGGCTGGAAACAATATGTGACACCCGAGGCTTAGCATGGCAGGAAACAATGAGTGACACCCAAGGCTTAGCACTGCAGGAAACAATAAGTGACACCCGAGGCTTAGCACAGAAGGAAACAATAAGTGACACCCGAGGCTTAGCACAGCCGGAAACAATACGTGACACCTGAGGCTTAGTGTTACAAAACTCGTCTTCTTAATCTTCTCCAATAACTTTTACTAATAACATAGGATTACAAAACAAGTAACTAAAACTTAGAATCTTTACTAGTAGAGTTTTAGCTTAATATATGATTACTTAATGTTAGAATTGACATAAAATAAGGAGTTTATCTCACACTTCTCTTAGTACATACCAGCATATTGATATGAATAAATCAACCTCATAAGGTCGAACTTTATACTAACTTCAATTACGATAAATTAGACACATGTGCAACTCTTGGGTATCTTTATTGAGGAAACGTTTCACCACACAGTGACTTCATCAGTCCATACAAAGGAGAATCTTGAAGAACAGGAGGAGAATGAGGTAATCAGTCCCTCAACCTTGAGTCGATGTGGTCAGTCCATCAATCTTGAATAGAATACGGCATACGTGCACTGTTATGGGGCTATAGGACCCAACATGTATTTATAAGTAGCAGTTACTCTGGAATACCTAATTATATTGAATTGATGGGGACTTAGCTCTAAATGTCATAAGGACTGATCACCCTTAGGACTGAGAGGCAGCTGGGTCAAGCCTTTTTTCTCAATATAATAGGTTATACTATAGACACACAAACACACAATTTAAACAAGTAGTTTATAAAGTTGTATTTCTTTTTGTAACAGTAAAATAAGGTATAGTAGAATTGTGGTAACAGTCTTTTGTTTTGGTGGGAGGAGTTTAGCTAGGCTCCTCCCTCTCCCCTTTCTCTCTCTCTCTCTCTTCTCTTGTGGACATGGAGGTGGCAAGATCTCTGGGTCCTTCTTTCTATCTTTTGGGGCATTATGTGTGCTCCAGGGGTGAGTTTTTATAATTTAAGTTGTGGCCACCATACCCAGGGTGACTAAAGTGTGTCAAAACACTGGTTAGCCCAGAGTTATGTCAAGAAGAGAGAAGGACAAAAGTTGTTGAGATACACCATGTGGGAGAACAGCTATGGAGTGTGTAGATCTTTGTTTTGAAAATGTGAGGCTGTAATTGTATATTCTGTACATATCTATTGAGAATACAGTTATATTTTTATAGTAGTAGTTTACATAACCTGTGAAGAGGGCTGGTGAGAGGATATCAGACACTCAAGATGATCAGCCATGATGTAAGTATTACCCCTAGACAAATAAGGCCATTAAGTAAAAGCTACCCCACACTAGAACATGTAGTGAGAACCTTACTATCAAAGTAATTACCTGGAGAGAGTTCCTGGGGTCAACGCCCCCGCGGCCCGGTCTGTGACCAGGCCTCCTGGTGGATCAGAGCCTGATCAACCAGGCTGTTACTGCTGGCTGCATGCAAACCAACATACGAGCCACAGCCCGGCTGATCAGGAACCGACTTTAGGTGCTTGTCCAGTGCCAGCTTGAAGACTGCCAGGGGTCTGTTGGTAATCCCCCTTATGTATGCTGGGAGCCAGTTGAACAGTCTCGGGCCCCTGACACTTATTGTATGGTCTCTTAACGTGCTAGTGACACCCCTGCTTTTCATTGGGGGGATGTTGCATCATCTGCCAAGTCTTTTGCTTTCGTAGTGAGTGATTTTCGTGTGCAAGTTCGGTACTAGTCCCTCTAGGATTTTCCAGGTGTATATAATCATGTATCTCTCCCGCCTGCGTTCCAGGGAATACAGTTTTAGGAACCTCAAGCGCTCCCAGTAATTGAGGTGTTTTATCTCCGTTATGTGCGCCGTGAAGGTTCTCTGTACATTTTCTAGGTCAGCAATTTCACCTGCCTTGAAAGGTGCTGTTAGTGTGCAGCAATATTCCAGCCTAGATAGAACAAGTGACCTGAAGAGTGTCATCATGGGCTTGGCATCCCTCGTTTTGAAGGTTCTCATTATCCATCCTGTCATTTTTCTAGCAGATGCGATTGATACAATGTTATGGTCCTTGAAGGTGAGATCCTCCGACATGATCACTCCCAGGTCTTTGACGTTGGTGTTTCGCTCTATTTTGTGGCCAGAATTTGTTTTGTACTCTGATGAAGATTTAATTTCCTCGTGTTTACCATATCTGAGTAATTGAAATTTCTCATCGCTGAACTTCATATTGTTTTCTGCAGCCCACTGAAAGATTTGGTTGATGTCCGCCTGGAGCCTTGCAGTGTCTGCAATGGACAAACTAACGTAACATGCACGTATGCCGTATTCTATTCAAGATTGATGGACTGACCACATTGGCTCAAGGTTGAGGGACTGATTACCTCCTTCTCCTACTGTTCTTCAAGATTCTCCTTTGTATGGACTGATGAAGCCACTGTGTGGCAAAACGTTTCCTCAATAAAGATACCCAAGAGTTGCACATGTGTCTAATTTATCAACATGTCGGTTCTCTGAACCATTCATCTACAAACTTCAATTATATCCACCTATAATGGCTATTAAGGCTTATCCACAAAGTAACTTACAATGGTTACTAAGACTTAGCTGAACTATCAATTCAGAGTACAGTGGACCCCCGGTTAACGATATTTTTTCACTCCAGAAGTATGTTCAGGTGCCAGTACTGACCGAATTTGTTCCCATAAGAAATATTGTGAAGTAGATTAGTCCATTTCAGACCCCCAAACATACACGTACAAACGCACTTACATAAATACACTTACATAATTGGTCGCATTCGGAGGTAATCGTTATGCGGGGGTCCACTGTATAGATAACTCGGAAGTGACAAACTTAAGAAAGGAAGCCAAGTATGAAAGGAAAACGACCGCCAGAGAGAACTTGACATGTCTCTTACGAGAGGTCAATGAGTAACTGAGTGAGGTATGCTCCCTTTGCTATGCAAGCCCAGCCTGGAAGTGAGTGTTAGTCAGAGTGAGTGTGGAGAACCTACTCAGAGCAAGTGTGGTGAACCTACTGACTGTACCAGTGAGTGTTAAGCTGACGTCAGGTTGGATCACATGACTTAGGGAGACATCAATACCTGAACTGCTAACCGGCACTCAAACTAGTGGTTTCTGACTACATGAAAATAACACTATTATGAACGCCTAACAATATAATAACAATATTAGCATTAACATATACACCTACCTGCTCGACATAGGACAACTCGACTTACGACCGTGTTTTTTATGTCAAATTTCTGGGAAATAAACAAGTGTTTGTGTTGTACACAGTGTTTATCCTAAATCTTACAGTATTAAATACAGTACTAACAGCATAAAAAGTAAAGTAAAACATGAAATACCAAAATATAACAATAAAATAAAGTCATTACAAAAATGTTATGTTGATATTCAGTAGTAAAGTTTGACTTACGTCCATTTCGACTTACGACCGGTTTCTCGGAACTGAACTCGGTTGTAAGTCGGATGGTAGGTGTATATATAATAAAAAGGAGCACATCCTAGTATAAAATATGTCGGGTATGGAAGGTTTATAAACTAAAAGAGGCGGCAGTTAGGGTAAGATATAAACAGCTATTGGTGGATAGATGGGCTAATGAGAGCATAGGCAATGGGGTCGAAGAGGTATGGGGTAGGTTTAAAAATGTAGTGTTAGAGTGTTCAGCAGAAGTTTGTGGTTACAGGAAAGTGGGTACGGGAGGGAAGAGGAGCGACTGGTGGAATGATGATGTAAAGAGAGTAGTAAGGGAGAAAAAGTTAGCATATGAGAAGTTTTTACAAATTAGAAGTGATGCAAGGAGGGAAGAGTATATGGAGAAAAAGAGAGATGTTAATAGAGTGGTGAAGCAATGTAAAAAGAGAGCAAATGAGAGAATGGGTGAGATGTTATCAACAAATTTTCTTGAAAATAAGAAAAAGTTTTGGAGTGAGATTAACAAGTTAAGGAAGCCTAGAGAACAAATGGATTTGTCAGTTAAAAATAGGAGAGGAGAGTTATTAAATGGAAAGTCAGAGGTATTGGGAAGATGGAGGGAATATTTCGAGGAATTGTTAAATGTTGATGAAGATAGGGAAGCTGTGATTTTGTGTATAGAGCAAGGAGGAATAACATCTTGTAGGAGTGAGGAAGAGCCAGTTGTGAGTGTGGGGGAAGTTCATGAGGAAGTAGGTAAAATGAAAGGGGGTAAGGCAGCCGGGATTGATGGGATAAAGATAGAAATGTTAAAAGCAGGTGGGGATATAGTTTTGGAGTGGTTCGTGCAATTACAGTGGACCCCCGCATAACGATCACCTCCGAATGCGACGAATTATGTAAGTGTATTTATGTAAGTGCGTTTGTATGTGTATGTTTGGGGGTCTGAAATGGACTAATCTACTTCACAATATTCCTTATGGGAATAAATTCGGTCAGTACTGGCACCTGAACATACTTCTGGAGTGAAAAAATATCGTTAACCGGGGGTCCACTGTATTTAATAAATGTATGGAAGAGGGTAAGGTACCTAGGGAGAGAGCATGCATAATTCCTTTGTATAAAGGCAAAGGGGACAAAAGAGAGTGCAAAAATTATAGGGGGATAAGTCTGTTGAGTATACCTGGTAAAGTGTATGGTAGAGTTATTATTGAAAGAATTAAGAGTAAGACGGAGAATAGGATAGCAGATGAACAAGGAGGCTTTAGGAAAGGTAGGGGGTGTGTGGAAGAGGTGTTTACAGTGAAACATATAAGTGAACAGTATTTAGATAAGGCTAAAGAGGTCTTTGTGGCATTCGTGGATTTGGAAAAGGCATATGACAGGGTGGATAGGGGGGCAATGTGGCAGATGTTGCAGGTGTATGGTGTAGGAGGTAGGTTACTGAAAGCAGTGAAGAGTTTTTACGAGGATAGTGAGGCTCAAGTTAGAGTATGTAGGGAAGAGGGAAATTATTTCCCAGTCAAAGTAGGCCTTAGACAAGGATGTGTGATGTCACCGTGGTTGTTTAATATATTTATAGATGGGGTTGTAAGAGAAGTAAATGCGAGGGTCTTGGCAAGAGGCATGGAGTTAAAAGATAAAGAATCACACATAAAGTGGGAGTTGTCACAGTTGCTCTTTGCTGATGACACTGTGCTCTTGGGAGAGTCTGAAGAGAAGTTGCAGAGATTGGTGAATGAATTTGGTAGGGTGTGCAAAAGAAGAAAATTAAAAGTGAATACAGGAAAGAGTAAGGTTATAAGGATAACAAAAAGATTAGGTGATGAAAGATTGGATATCAGATTGGAGAGTATGGAGGAGGTTAATGTATTCAGATATTTGGGAGTGGATGTGTCAGTGGATGGGTCTATGAAAGATGAGGCGAATCATAGAATTGATGAGGGGAAAAGGGTGAGTGGTGCACTTAGGAGTGTGTGGAGACAAAGAACTTTATCCTTGGAGGCAAAGAGGGGAATGTATGAGAGTATAGTTTTACCAACGCTCTTATATGGGTGTGAAGCATGGGTGATGAATGTTGTAGTGAGGAGAAGGCTGGAGGCAGTGGAGATGTCATGTCTGAGGGCAATGTGTGGTGTGAATATAATGCAGAGAATTCGTAGTTTGGAAGTTAGGAGGAGGTGCGGGATTACCAAAACTGTTGTCCAGAGGGCTGAGGAAGGGTTGTTGAGGTGGTTCGGACATGTAGAGAGAATGGAGAGAAACAGAGTGACTTCAAGAGTGTATCAGTCTGTAGTGGAAGGAAGGCGGGGTAGGGGTCGGCCTAGGAAAGGTTGGAGGGAGGGGGTAAAGGAAGTTTTGTGTGCGAGGGGCTTGGACTTCCAGCAGGCATGCATGAGCGTGTTTGATAGGAGTGAACGGAGACAAATGGTTTTTAATACTTGACATGCTGTTGGAGTGTGAGCAAAGTAACATTTATGAAGAGGTTCAGGGAAATTGGCAGGCCGGACTTGAGTCCTGGAGATGGGAAGTACAGTGCCTGCACTCTGAAGGAGGGGTGTTAATGATGCAGTTTAAAAAGTGTAGTGTAAAGCACCCTTCTGGCAAGACAGTGATGGAGTGAATGATGGTGAAAGTATTTTCTTTTTCGGGCCACCCTGCCTTGGTGGGAATCGGCCAGTGTGATAATAATAATAATAAAAAAAAAATGATAATGGACATACCCGTAACACTAAGCCTGGCAGGAAACAATAAGTGACACCCGAGGTGTAGCACAGCAGGAAACAATAAATTACACATTCTAGCACAGGAGAAACAGATGCAGGGCAGACTGGAGCTATGAAGTGCATAATGCCATACTTTATTATGGGACTTTCAGCCTATTTTACATGAGCACAAACAATATCTACACAATCCAACGGATGGAACATTAACCCTTAACCCTTTGACTGTTTCAGGCCCCTCTCTGAAACTGTCATTCTATGTCGCTCAATTTTTAAAAAAAAAAAAAATTATTTTTTCTTATGAAATGATAGAGAATCTTTTCCCGATGGTAATGACACCAAAAGTTCGAAATTTGGTCGAAAACTCGTGGAATTATGGTCCCGCGAAGTTAGCGGTCTCGGCGACATATGCGTATCGCCGATTTCGCCGACTTTGAGCCCAATTTTCAGCCAATTCCATTGTTCCAGTTGACCAAACTCATAGCTATTTCTTTAGAACTCCATTTTATCTATCAGCTGAGTACAAGAAACCTCCCATTTACTAATTTGGACTACCCAATATGGTGGTCAGAAATTGGCAATTTGGCCAATTTCACGCAAAATAAAAAAGATGCCAATTTCAAAATAGGGTCCAGAATAAACAAGGTAGACATTCGTGGCACTAAAATAACATATGCTCTGTTCATTAGTCACATCTCTAGGCCCCTCTTATATTATTATTGCTTTCTATTTTGATTTTTTATTCATACAAAAAAATACAAAATTTACTGTTATGCAGACGACTGCATTATTGTAAAAATGGTATAAATAATATCAGTGCACTAGTGAAAGAATATTAGACTCCCTAGTTGACGTGTATTGGACGTGTGGTGTGATTTATTTACTCTTCAACATTGGTAAAAATCGAACATTTTCGCTACTTTGAGCTTAGTTTCAAGGTCGTTTTCATCGTAAAAGTAATGAAAATCATCTCTATTTCTGTAATATGTTTTCCATTTTATCACCTAAGACCATGAAAACGCGAATACAATGATAAATACTATACGAAAATACACCTCAAAGTCGGCGTTTTATTCCAAAAAAACGATCAGAGTTTTTTTTTTCTCATTACGCAATGTGTGCTGCAGGATTTTTTTTATGTGGTGCACACTGACCACACAGACCCATTCTCTCACATGTGGGCCTACCAGCTTTCTCCCACTTGATTTGAAGCCGCTAGAATTATTGAGTATATATACGTCAGAAACATTGGCTCGTAAGACGTATTTATACGTCGAAAACAGTCAAAGGGTTAAACTGTGTCGGACCTACTGGGACACAAGTGTTGTCCATGTGTCTGATGTACTGGTACAAGTGTTGTCCATGTGTCTGATGTACTGGTACAAGTGTTGTCCATGTGTCTGATGTACTGGGACACAAGTGTTGTCCATGTGTCTGATGTACTGGTACAAGTGTTGTCCATGTGTCTGATGTACTGGTACAAGTGTTGTCCATGTGTCTGATGTACTGGTACACAAGTGTTGTCCATGTGTCTGATGTACTGGGACACAAGTGTTGTCAATGTGTCTGATGTACTGGGACACAAGTGTTGTCCATGTGTCTGATGTACTGGGACACAAGTGTTGTCCATGTGTCTGATGTACTGGGACAGAAATGTTGTCCATGTGTCTGATGTACTGGGACAGAAGTGTTGTCCATGTGTCTGATGTACTGGGACACAAGTGTTGTCCATGTGTCTGATGTACTGGGACACAAGTGTTGTCCATGTGTCTGATGTACTGGGACACAAGTGTTGCCCATGTGTCTGATGTACTGGTATAAGTGTTGTCCATGTGTCTGATGTACTGGGGCACAAGTGTTGTCCATGTGCCTGATGTACTGGTACACAAGTGTTGTCCATGTGTCCGATGTACTGGTACACAAGTGTTGTCCATGTGTCTGATGTACTGGTACACAAGGGTTGTCCATGTGTCCGATGTACTGGTACACAAGTGTTGTCCATGTGTCCGATGTACTGGTACACAAGTGTTATCCATGTGTCTGATGTACTGGTACACAAGTGTTGTCCATGTGTCTGATATACTGGTACACAAGTGTTGTCCATGTGTCTGATGTACTGGTACACAAGTGTTGTCCATGTGTCTGATGTACTGGTACACAAGTGTTGTCCATGTGTCTGATGTACTGGGACACAAGTGTTGTCCATGTGTCTGATGTACTGGTACACATGTGTTGTCCATGTGTCTGATGTACTGGGACACAAGTGTTGTCCATGTGTCTGATGTACTGGCACAAGTATTGTCCATGTGTCTGATGTACTGGTACACAAGTGTTGTCCATGTGTCCGATGTACTGGTACACAAGTGTTGTCCATGTGTCCGATGTACTGGTACACAAGTGTTGTCCATGTGTCTGATGTACTGGTACACAAGTGTTGTCCATGTGTCTGATGTACTGGGACACAAGTGTTGTCCATGTTTCTAATGTACTAGGACATAAGTGTTGTCCATGTGCCTGATGTACTGGTACAAGTGTTGTCCATGTGTCTGATGTACTGGTACACAAGTGTTGTCCATGTGTCTGATGTACTGGTACAAGTGTTGTCCATGTGTCCGATGTACTGGTACACAAGGGTTGTCCATGTGTCCAATGTACTGGTACACAAGTGTTGTCCATGTGTCCAATGTACTGGTACACAAGTGTTATCCATGTGTCTGATGTACTGGTACACAAGTGTTGTCCATGTGTCTGATGTACTGGTACACAAGTGTTGTCCATGTGTCTGATGTACTGGTACACAAGTGTTGTCCATGTGTCTGATGTACTGGTACACAAGTGTTGTCCATGTGTCTGATGTACTGGTACACAAGTGTTGTCCATGTGTCTGATGTACTGGCACAAGTATTGTCCATGTGTCTGATGTACTGGTACACAAGTGTTGTCCATGTGTCTGATGTACTGGTACACAAGTGTTGTCCATGTGTCCGATGTACTGGTACACAAGTGTTATCCATGTGTCTGATGTACTGGTACACAAGTGTTGCCCATGTGTCTGATGTACTGGTACAAGTGTTGTCCATGTGTCTGATGTACTGGGGCACAAGTGTTGTCCATGTGCCTGATGTACTGATACAAGTGTTGTCCATGTGTCTGATGTACTGGTACACAAGTGTTGTCCATGTGTCTGATGTACTGGTACACAAGTGTTGTCCATGTGTCCGATGTACTGGTACAAGTGTTGTCCATGTGTCCAATGTACTGGTACACAAGTGTTGTCCATGTGTCTGATGTACTGGTACACAAGTGTTGTCCATGTGTCTGATGTACTGGTACACAAGTGTTGTCCATGTGTCTGATGTACTGGTACACAAGTGTTGTCCATGTGTCTGATGTATTGGGACACAAGTGTTGTCCATGTGTCTGATGTACTGGGACACAAGTGTTGTCCATGTGTCTGATGTACTGGCACAAGTATTGTCCATGTGTCTGATGTACTGGTACACAAGTGTTGTCCATGTGTATGAGGTACTGGTACAAGTGTTGTCCGTGTCCGATGTACTGGTACACAAGTGTTGTCCATGTGACTGATGTACTGGTACACAAGTGTTGTCCATGTGTCTGATGTACTGGTACAAGTGTTGTCCATGTGTCCAATGTACTGGTACACAAGTGTTGTCCATGTGTCTGATGTACTGGTACACAAGTGTTGTTCATGTGTCTGATGTACTGGTACAAGTGTTGTCCATGTGTCTGATGTACTGGTACAAGTGTTGTCCATGTGTCTGATGTACTGGCACAAGTGTTGTCAATGTGTCTGATGTTCTGGTACAAGTGTTGTCCATGTGTCTGATATACTGGTACACAAGCATTGTTCATGTGTCTGATGTACTGGTACACAACTGTTCATGTGTCTGATGTACTGGTACAAGTGTTGTCCATGTGTCTGATGTACTGGTACACAAGTGTTGTCCATGTGTCTGATGTACTGGTACACAAGTGTTGTCCATGTGTCTGATGTACTGGTACACAAGTGTTGTCCATGTGTCTGATGTACTGGTACACAAGTGTTGTCCATGTGTCTGATGTACTGGTACACAAGTGCTGTCTAAGTGTTCCACATATGCACAATGTTTCGTACCTTCAAATCTGCCACCTGCCAATATTTTTGGCCTCAGCATAACTTTTTGTTTTCTTCAATCTAATATTCATTTATTTGAAAAAAAAAAATCTAAGGCCATGAGGGTGCACACAATGTACCATGGTTAACTACAAAAGCGATGACTTTGTGTTCGATATACAGTGGTACCTCAGCATACGAACACCTGAAAACTCGAACAATTATGTAAGTGTATTTACGTAAGTGTGTTCGTAAGTGTATTTTTGGGGATTTGAAATGGATTAATGTAATTTACATTATTCCTTATGGGAACATATTCATTCAGAGAAACAGTGCCACACTGACTCAGAATGGTGTGTGGGCGGGCAATTGGACGTGTTCCGTACAACTGACGAAGCCAGGGGGAATTAATGAAAACAGAGACTATTTTGATGAAAAAAGTTGGCGATAACTGAAAATCACAAAATTAGAGGCTAACAAAAACAGAGGGTCCACTGTACTAGGTATATTTAACCAAGAATAACCAAGTAAAGTCAAACAATGTGACTTATTTCCATGTTTTATGGAGTATTACACTCTGAAATAATTGTAGTATTATAAGTATTCCTCGTTTATAGTAACAGAAGACCAAAAGAGTAAAAAATAAATAGAATAAAAACAATTATACTGTATATGTACTGTACATTGCAAGAGGAACACTGTCGGGCTAAGTATTTCCTCATGTATGACATACTAAAACATATATTGTGTTAAACATTAAAAGCATTTAAAGAGAGTCAAAAAACAATCATATTATGTCAACAATAAATTGCAAAATTTAAATATTGTTGATGTACTTACACTGCTGTTGTCGAAGTCGTCATTATTTTCACCAACTTCAACACATCATAAAATCATTTTAGTCTTATTCCACTCAGAAAAATGCACTCTCATTCTATAGGAAAAAATATTTTTTTTTTTATTTTTCAAAATCTCCCCACACATACATGAATTTTTATTTGGGTGAATGGCACAGTTTAGGGATTAAGGAGTTGATTAATTCACTACCTTTGATATACCTTTACCTCTGTTGATTTCTGAGAGTTTTTCTACTTACAGAGCCCAGCAATGGGCCAAGCTCATCTCGTGCTTGCCTGGTCAACCAGGCTGTTGCAGCTGGTGGCCTGCTGCCCCGTATAGCCATTACAGCCTGGTTGATCTGGCACCTAATGAAGATACTTGTCCAGCTTTCTGTTGAAGACTTCTACACTTGTTCCAGCAGTGTTTCTTATGTCCTCTGGTAAGATGCTGAATAGTCTGGGGCAGGGATGTTGACACAGTGTTCTCTTAATGTGGCCACTGCACCCCTGATTATCACTAATCTGGATTTTGGCCAAGGCTGCACTTTTCTGCCACAAAATGCCTTATATACAATGAGATCGACATCAGCAGCAGTGCTAAACACACATTCACAAACAAAGATAAAAATATACTTTCAAGAAATGCTTAGCTCATTTGTAAAAGAGTTGTGAGTTTTGAAGGTGATGAATGTGTCTGCAGTTCTAGAGTTTTCAGGTAGGGTGTTCCAGATTTTAGGGCCTTTAACCCTTAAACTGTCCAAACGTAGATCTACGTTTTTTCAACATTTGAAAATATGTAAAAAAGTGAACTTTCTTTTTTTTTTTTACATTTAAAAATGTGTAAAAAACTTAAATCTACATTTTTTTTTGTTATATTTGAAAATATGTAAAAAAATATAGATCTACTTTTGGAGCACTACGCATGTGAATGTAGATCTGTTTGGACAGTTTAAGGGTTAACATGTGATGAATGGTTTGAAAAACCGACAAGTTGAAGATTGAGACACTTATGCAGCATATGGGAATCTTTATTCAGGAAACGTTTCGCCACACAGTGGCTTCATCAGTCCAATACAAAGAGGAAGGCGTAAGGAGAGGAGTATGAGGTAATCAGTCCCTCAGCCTGGACTCGATGTGTTCAGTCCATCAATCTTGTAGATTGATGGACTGAACACATCGACTCCAGGCTGAGGGACTGATTACCTCATACTCCTCCTCTCCTTACACCTTCCTCTTTGTATTGGACTGATGAAGCCACTGTGTGGTGAAACGTTTCCTGAATAAAGATTCCCATATGCTGCATAAGTGTCTCAATCTTCAAGGGTTAACATACATTGAATTTTTGTAAAGGTTTAGTTAGACAAGGGGAATGTCGTAGAGATGTTTGTGTCTGGTGTTATGCCTGTGGGTCCTGTCACAACTATCAAGAAAGCATTTTAGGTCAAGGTTAATATTGGAATTTAAGGTCCTGTAGATGTAGATTGCACAGTAGTAAGTGTGGATGTTCTGAACAGGGAGTAAGTTTAGATCTATGAAGAATGGGGGGGTGTGTTGCCAGGGATGGGATTTAGTGATTATTCTTACTGCGGCTTTTTGTTGGGTTATTATTGGCTTTAGGTGTGTTGCTGCAGTTGATCCTCAAGCACAAATAGCATAGGTGAGGTATGGATAAATGAGTGAATGGTATAATGTGAGAAGGGCATTTTGTGGCATGTAGTATCGTATCTTAGAGAGGATCCCAACTGTTTTGGATACCTTTTTTGTTATGTGTTGGACATGGGTGCTGAAATTCAGGTTGTTGTCGAGGTATAGGCCTAGGAATTCGCCCTCATTATGTCTGCTCTGCTACCAAACATAATATAGTAGGTTTTGTCAGTGTTTAGTGTAAGTTTATTGGCTGTCATCCAAGCTGATATTTTGAACAGCTCCTCATTAACAATGGTGTTGAGGGTGACAAGATAAGATAAGATACGATTTCGTTCAGATTTTTAACCCCGGAGGGTTAGCCACCAAGGATAACCCAAGAAAGTCAGTGCATCATCGAGGACTGTCTAACTTATTTCCATTGGGGTCCTTAATCTTGTCCCCCAGGATGCGACCCACACCAGTCGACTAACACCCAGGTACCTATTTGCTGCTAGGTGAACAGGACAATAGGTGTAAGGAAACGTGTCAGAATTTCCACCCGCCGGGAATCGAACCCGGGCCCTCCGTGTGTGAAGCGGGAGCTTTAGCCACCAGACCACCGGGCCACACACCAGATTAAGGTGAGAGATGACATAAGTTGTCTCGTCAGCAAAGAGAATGGGTTTCAGGTGTTGGGATATGTTTGGAAGATCATCGATTTAAATGAGGAAGAGCAGGGATCCAAGGACACTTCCCTGCGGAACTCCAGTATCAAGTGGACATGGAGATATACCGTATGCGATGACTCCATCGGACCCAAGGGGGGCCTGGGAAAAGGCAGGGAGAACAGCAAGAACTAATGAGGGGACTAAAGTCAATGAAGGAGCTAAGCTATACAAAGACAACTATAACAGACAACTGCCATGTCCAGGGACAGATAAGCAGAGAGACACCGGATAGGGAAGAGACAGTATAAAGCAATGCGTCAATGGCAGGAACTAATTTGAATTAGAGGATGCTCAGGGAAACACAGTGGGAGGATGAAAGGGAGAAGGCCGTTTTTGTCTATGGGCTCCAATAAGTAGATGGGGAAACTTACGAGGCAAGGAAACAGGAAAAAAAAAAACGATTGAAAGCATCATGAAAGCAATAGGAGAGGATGACATGACTCAGCTGACAAATTTTTGGAGAATTGGGTGGTTTATGAGGGAAAAAAACCTTCCAGTCAAAGTGATTTTCAAGGCAGAGTCAGCTCGAAACTGGACCCTGCAGGAGAAAGCACGCCTAAGAGACAATCAGGCTTTCGGGAGTGTGTACCTTGACCGAGACAGAACACAAGAAGAAAGTATGACACTGAAAGAGAGGGTGCAACGTCGCAAGGAGGAATGGGAGGCAAGGAAGGTGGAGAGCAGGAGAAATCAGGCCCACGTGGAAGAACAAACACATCCCCCTCCAGTGCCAACCACAGAAGGAACACAACCATGGCAATCCCAAAGCAATCAAACGACCTAACCCAAAACCCACTCACTGTACCCTCTGCCCCCATCCCCCTCAGCACAAACCCCACCCCCACAGAAACCCACAGTAACCCACACATCCCCCTCTGCATAAACCCCACCTCCACAGTAACTCGCACATCCCCCTCAGCTTAAACCCGACCCCCACAGAAACCCACAGTAACCCACACAATGTACCCTCTCCCCCCATCACCCTCACCACAACCCCCTCCCCCACTGTAACCCCCATAGACCCTCTTCCCCCATCCCATCACCCCCCACCCCCACTGAAACTCCCCATAGGCCCTCTGCCCCCACACCACAGACACCATACCCACACCAACCCCCTATAGGCCCCTGCTCCCCCCTAACCCACCTCTCTCCTCAGACCGTAGTTATTGAAAAGAAGTTGAAGGTTTGGTACAAGAACACGGATTGAATAACGAATAAATGTGAGGAGTGGCATGAAAGAATCAAGGAGTTGTCCCCAGACATCGTAGCGGTTACAGAAACAAAACTCACTGGGATAATAACAGATGCAATCTCCCACCCGGATATCAGATCCTAAGGAAGGATAGAAGGAGCAGGGGGAAAGGAGGGGTTGCACTACTAATAAAAAACAGGTGGGGTTATCAAGAAATGGAAGGTATGAACGAGATTGGAGAAATGGATTACATAGTAGGTACAGTTCAGTCAGGGGAACACAAGGTAGTCATTGCAGTGATGTATAACCCACCACAGAACTGCAGGAGGCCAAGAGAGGAATATGATGAGTGTAACAGAGCAATGGTGGACACTCTAGTTGAGGTGGCAAGAAGAGCTCACTCAAGTAGAGCGAAGTTACTGGTCATGGGCGACTTCAATCACAGGGAGGTTGATTGGGAAAACCTGAAGCCACATGGGGGACCTGAAACATGGAGAGCCAAGATGATGGATAGAGATACTACCAGAGAGAGAGAGAGAGAGGGGAGGATGAACCAGCAAGATTGGAGCTCGTGTTCACTCTGAGTAGCTCAGACATTGAGCACATCACATATGAAAGGCCCCTTGGAGCTAGTGACCACGTAGTTATGAGCTTTGAATACATCATGGAACTAAAAGTGGAGAGGGTAACAGGAGTAGAAAGGAAAAAACTAAACTATAAAAGGGGGACTACACAGGAATGAGGACCTTCCTGCAGGAGGTTCAGTGGGAACAGGAGTTGGTAGGAAAATCAGTAAATGAAATGATGGACTTTGTAACAACAAAATGCCAGGAGGCAGAGGAAAGGTTTGTTCCCAAGGGTAACAGAAATAATGGGAAGGACAGAATGAGCCCTTGGTTTACTCGAAGGTGTAGGGAGGCAAAAACTAAGTGCTCTAGAGAATGGAAAAAGTACAGAAGGCAAAGGATTCAGGAGAATAAAGAGATTAGTCGACGAGCCAGAAACGAGTATGCACAGATAAGGAGGGAGGCACAGCGGCAGTATGAAAATGACATAGCATTGAAAGTCAAGTCTGACCCGAAACTACTCTACAGCCACATCAGGAGGAAGACAACAGTCAAGGACCACGTAATCAGGCTGAGGAAAGAAGGTGGGGAGCTCACAAGAAACAACCAAACCATACCCCCGGCCGGGATTGAACCCGCGGTCATAGAGTCTCAAAACTCCAGCCCGTCGCTAACGCGACGGGCTGGAGTTTTGAGACTCTATGACCGCGGGTTCAATCCCGGCCGGGGATATGGTTTGTTTGCAATCGTGTCATTACGATTTCTTGAGTCAAGAAACAACCAGGAGGTATGTGAGGAGCTCAACATGAGATTTCAGGAAGTATTTACAGTGGAGGCTGAAGGGACAACGGGAATACAAAACAGTGGGGTACAGCAACAAGGGATATACCAACAAGTGTTGGATGAATTACACACAACTGAGGAGGATGTGGAGAAGCTCCTAAGTGACCTTGATACCTCAAAGGTGGTGGGACCACAGAACATCTCTCCGTGGGTCATTAGAGAGGGAGCAGGGACACTACGTGTGCCACTAACCAAAATCTAAATACTAAATTATAGACCAGTGTCACTGACATGTATAGTATGCAAAGTCTTGGAAAAGATTATCAGGAGGAGAGTGGTGGAGCACCTGGAGCAGAACCAGATTATAAACGGCAGCCAGCACGGATTCATGGAAGACAAATCCTGTGTCACAAACCTACTAGAGTTTTATGACAAGGTAATTGAAGTAAGAAATGAGAGGGAGGGGTGGGATGATTGCATTTTCTTGGACTGCAAGAAGGCCTTCGACACAGTTCCTCACAAGAGATTAGTACAGAAGCTAGAGGAACAGGCACGTACAACAGGAAGGGCACTGCAATGAATCAGAGAATACCTAACATGGAGGCAACAGCGAGTCATGGTCCGTGATGAGGTATCACAGTGGACGCCGGTGACGAGTGGGGTCCCACAGGGGTCAGTCCTGGGACAAGTGCTATTCTTGGTATATGTAAACATGATGGAAGGGATAGCTCAGAAGTGTCCCTGTTTGCAGATGATGTGAAGTTAATGAGGAGAATTAAATCAGATGCAGACCAGACAGGACTACAAAGAGACCTGGACAGGCTGGACGTGTGGTCCAGAAACTAGCTCCTAGAATTTAACCCCGCCAAATGCAAAGTCATGAAGATCAGAGGAAGGCAAAGAAGGCCGCAGACAGAGTATAGGCTAGGAGGCCAAAGGCTGCAAACCTCACTCAAGGAGAAAGACCTAGGAGTGAGTATAATACCGAGTACATCGCCAGAAGCACACATTAACCAGATAACTGCTGTGGCATATGGGTGCTTGGCAAACCTGAGAATAGCATTCCGGTATCTCAGTAAGGAATTGTTCAAGACTTTATACACTGTGTACGTCAAGCCCATACTGGAGTATGCAGCACCAGTTTGGAACCCACACCTGGTCAAATACATCACGAAATTAGAGAAAGTGCAAAGGCTTGCAACAAGGCTAGTTCCAGAGCTAAGGGTAATGTCCTATGAAGAAAGGTTAAGGGAAATTGGTTTGACGGCACTGGAAGACAGGAGGGGCAGGGAAGACATGATAACGAAATACAAAATACTGCGTGGAATAGACAAGGTGGACAGAGACAGGATGTTCCAGAGATGGGACACAGAAACATGGGGTCACAATTGGAAGCTGAAGACTCAGATGAGTCAAAGGGATGTTAGGAAGTATTTCTTCAGTCATAGAGTAGTTAGGAAGTGGAATAGTCTGGCAAGCGTTGTAGTGGGGGCAGGAACTATACATAGTTTTAAGACAAGGTATGATAAACCTCGTGGAGCAGGGGGAGAGAGGACCTAGTAGTGATCAGTGAAGAGGCGGGGCCAGAAGCTGAGTCTCAACCCCTGCAACCACAGTTAGGTGAGTACCTACAAGTGTAACTACTGTGCCTACAAGTGTGACTACTGTACCTATAAGTGTGACTACTGTACCTACAGTGTGACTACTGTTCCTACAAGTGTGACTACTATACCTATAAGTGTGACTACTGTACCTACAGGTGCACACACTGTACCTGCAAGTGTAAACACTGTACCTGCAAGTGTAACTACTGTACCTACAAGTGTGACTACTGTACCTACAAGTGTAACTACTGTACCTACAAGTGTGACTACTGTACCTACAAGTGTAACTACTGTACCTACAAGTGTAACTACTGTACCTACAAGTGTGACTACTGTACCTACAAGTGTAACTACTGTAATTACAAGTGTGACAACTGTACCTACAAGTGTAACTACTGTACCTACAAGTGTGACAACTCTACCTACAAGTGTAACTACTGTACCTACAAGTGTGACAACTGTACCTACAAGTGTAACTACTGTACCTACAAGTGTGACTACTGTACCTACAAGTGTAACTACTGTAATTACAAGTGTGACAACTGTACCTACAAGTGTAACTACTGTACCTACAAGTGTGACTACTGTACCTACAAGTGTGACTACTGTACCTACAAGTGTGACTACTGTACCTACAAGTGTGACTACTGTACCTACAAGTGTAACTGTAACTACAAGTGTGACAACTGTACCTACAAGTGTGACTACTGTACCTACAAGTGTAACTGTAACTACAAGTGTGACAACTGTACCTACAAGTGTGACTACTGTACCTACAAGTGTAACTGTAACTACAAGTGTGACAACTGTACCTACAAGTGTGACAACTGTACCTACAAGTGTAACTGTAACTACAAGTGTGACAACTGTACCTACAAGTGTGACTACTGTACCTACAAGTGTGACTACTGTACCTACAAGTGTAACTGTAACTACAAGTGTGACAACTGTACCTACAAGTGTGACTACTGTGCCTACAAGTGTGACTACTGTACCTACAAATGTGACAACTGTACCTACAAGTGTAAGTACTGTAACTACAAGTGTAACTACTGTACCTACAAGTGTAACTACTGTACCTACAAGTGTAACTACTGTACATACAAGTGTAAGTACTGTAACTACAAGTGTAACTACTGTACCTACAAGTGTAACTATTTTAACAAGTGTAACTACTGTATCTACAAGTGTAACTACTGTAACTACAAGTGTGACTACTGTATCTACAAGTGTGACTACTGTACCTGCAAGTGTAACTACTGTACCTGCAAGTGTGACTACTGTACCTACAAGTGTAACTACTGTACCTGCAAGTGTAACTACTGTACCTACAAGTGTAACTACTGTACCTACAAGTGTAACTACTGTACCTACAAGTGTAACTACTGTACATGCAAGTGTAACTACTGTACATGCAAGTGTAACTACTGTACATGCAAGTGTAACTACTGTAACTACAAGTGTGACTACTGTACCTGCAAGTGTAACTACTGTACATGCAAGTGTAACTACTGTACCTACAAGTGTAACTACTGTACATGCAAGTGTAACTACTGTACCTACAAGTGTAACTACTGTGCCTGCAAGTGTAACTACTGTACCTACAAGTGTAACTACTGTGCCTGCAAGTGTAACTACTGTACCTACAAGTGTAACTACTGTACATGCAAGTGTAACTATTGTAACTACAAGTGTGACTACTGTACATGCAAGTGTAACTACTGTACATGCAAGTGTAACTACTGTAACTACAAGTGTGACTACTGTACCTGCAAGTGTAACTACTGTACATGCAAGTGTAACTACTGTACCTACAAGTGTAACTACTGTACCTACAAGTGTAACTACTGTACCTACAAGTGTAACTACTGTACCTACAAGTGTAACTACTGTACCTACAAGTGTAACTACTGTACCTACAAGTGTAACTACTGTACCTACAAGTGTAACTACTGTACCTACAAGTGTAACTACTGTACCTACAAGTGTAACTACTGTACCTACAAGTGTAACTACTGTACCTACAAGTGTAACTACTGTACCTACAAGTGTAACTACTGTACCTACAAGTGTAACTACTGTACCTACAAGTGTAACTACTGTACCTACAAGTGTAACTACTGTACCTACATGTGTAACTACTGTACCTACAAGTGTAACTACTGTACCTACAAGTGTAACTACTGTACCTACAAGTGTAACTACTGTACCTACAAGTGTAACTACTGTACCTACAAGTGTGACTACTGTACCTACAAGTGTAACTACTGTACCTACAAGTGTAACTACTGTACCTACAAGTGTAACTACTGTACCTGCAAGTGTAACTACTGTACCTACATGTGTAACTACTGTACCTGCAAGTGTGACTACTGTACCTGCAAGTGTGACTACTGTACCTGCAAGTGTGACTACTGTACCTGCAAGTGTAACTACTGTACCTGCAAGTGTAACTACTGTACCTACAAGTGTAACTACTGTACCTGCAAGTGTGACTACTGTACCTGCAAGTGTAACTACTGTACCTACAAGTGTAACTACTGTACCTGCAAGTGTGACTACTGTACCTGCAAGTGTAACTACTGTACCTACAAGTGTAACTACTGTACCTGCAAGTGTAACTACTGTACCTGCAAGTGTGACTACTGTACCTGCAAGTGTAACTACTGTACCTGCAAGTGTAACTACTGTACCTGCAAGTGTAACACTGTACCTGTGTAACTACTGTACCTACAAGTGTAACTACTGTACCTGCAAGTGTGACTACTGTACCTGCAAGTGTAACTACTGTACCTACAAGTGTAACTACTGTACCTGCAAGTGTAACTACTGTACCTGCAAGTGTGACTACTGTACCTGCAAGTGTAACTACTGTACCTGCAAGTGTAATTACTGTACCTGCAAGTGTAACTACTGTACCTGCAAGTGTAACTACTGTACCTACAAGTGTAACTACTGTACCTACAAGTGTAACTACTGTACCTGCAAGTGTGACTACTGTACCTGCAAGTGTAACTACTGTACCTGCAAGTGTAACTACTGTACCTGCAAGTGTAACCACTGTTCCTGCAAGTGTGACTACTGTACCTGCAAGTGTAACTACTGTACCTGCAAGTGTGACTACTGTACCTGCAAGTGTAACCACTGTACATGCAAGTGTAACTACTGTACATGCAAGTGTAACTACTGTACCTACAAGTGTAACCACTGTACATGCAAGTGTAACTACTGTACCTGCAAGTGTAACTACTGTACCTACAAGTGTAACCACTGTACATGCAAGTGTAACTACTGTACCTGCAAGTGTAACTACTGTACCTACAAGTGTAACTACTGTACATGCAAGTGTAACTACTGTACCTGCAAGTGTAACTACTGTACATGCAAGTGTAACTACTGTACCTGCAAGTGTAACTACTGTACATGCAAGTGTAACTACTGTACCTGCAAGTGTAACTACTGTACCTACAAGTGTAACTACTGTACCTACAAGTGTAACCACTGTACATGCAAGTGTGACTACTGTACCTGCAAGTGTGACTACTGTACCTGCAAGTGTAACTACTGTACCTACAAGTGTAACTACTGTACCTACAAGTGTAACCACTGTACATGCAAGTGTGACTACTGTACCTACAAGTGTGACTACTGTACCTACAAGTGTAACTACTGTACCTACAAGTGTAACTACTGTACCTACAAGTGTGACTACTGTACCTACAAGTGTGACTACTGTACCTACAAGTGTAACTACTGTACCTACTACTATACCTACAAGTGTAACTACTGTACCTACAAGTGTGACTACTGTACCTGCAAGTGTGACTACTGTACCTACAAGTGTAACTACTGTACCTACAAGTGTGACTACTGTACCTACAAGTGAGACTACTGTACCTACAAGCGTGACTACTGTACCTACAAGCGTAACTACTGTACCTACAAGTGTGACTACTGTACCTGCAAGTGTAACTACTGTACCTACAAGTGTAACTACTGTACCTACAAGTGTAACTACTGTACCTGCAAGTGTAACTACTGTACCTGCAAGTGTGACTACTGTACCTACAAGTGTGACTACTGTACCTACAAGTGTAACTACTGTACCTACAAGTGTGACTACTGTACCTACAAGTGTGACTACTGTACCTACAAGTGTAACTACTGTACCTACAAGTGTGACTACTGTACCTACAAGTGTGACTACTGTACCTACAAGTGTGACTACTGTACCTACAAGTGTGACTACTGTACCTACAAGTGTAACTACTGTACCTACAAGTGTGACTACTGTACCTACAAGTGTGACTACTGTACCTACAAGTGTGACTACTGTACCTACAAGTGTGACTACTGTACCTACAAGTGTGACTACTGTACCTACAAGTGTAACTACTGTACCTACAAGTGTGACTACTGTACCTGCAAGTGTAACTACTGTACCTACAAGTGTAACTACTGTACCTGCAAGTGCAAACACTGTGCTTGAAAGTGTAAACATTGTACCTGCAAGTATAAACACTGTATCTACAAATGTAACGCTGTATCTACAAGTGTAAACACTGTATCTACAAGTGCAATTTTTTTTTATTAACACATCGGTCATTTCTCACCAAGGCAGTGTGGTCGGATAAAGAAAAACTTTCATCATCATTTACTCCATCACTGTCTTGCCAGAGGTGTGCTTACACTACAGTTATAAAACTGCAACATCAACACCCCTCCTTCAGAGTGCAGACACTGTACTTCCCATCTCCAGGACTCAGGTCCGGCCTGCCGGTTTCCCTGAATCCCGTCATAAATGTTTCCTTGCTCATTAAATTTTAATCATACTTGCAAGTGCAAATATGATTAAAATTTAATTTAGAATAATGTGCTTACCCATGGCAAAACCATCATCAGTGAATGCAGCTCCTGTCCTGTTCTTCTTGCTCATGTTGTCTTTAGCAGCCAGGGAATGTTCTACAAAGTTGACTGTCATGGCAGGAATGATGAGGTAGAAGTTCTTAAGATGACTGTTTTTGTTGTCACGGAGAGCTGGAGCAAACACATCCACTAGAAGCTGATCAAACACAGTCAAAAAAACAACACTCATTAATATATTACAACAGTACTCATACAATTACAATGGTCAACAACCAAAATGCCCCGGAGACCAGAGTAGAAATTTCCAACTAATTTTAGGTTACGGATAATGAATATCATAGTTAAAATTGTTTGTTAACTCTACTTATCAATATACACCTACGTGTCACAACAGGTTCTAAGAGGCTTGCGGCAGTGTGTTTCTTACCACACTCATAGTCTCACTGCCCTTCATTATTGTTCCAGCAGTCATAGAAGGTGGTTGTGATTTGCATGCTTATACAGTGGACCCCCGCATAACGATCACCTCCGAATGCGACCAATTATGTAAGTGTATTTATGTAAGTGCGTTTGTACATGTATGTTTGGGGGTCTGAAATGGACTAATCTACTTCACAATATTCCTTATGGGAACAAATTCGGTCAGTACTGGCACCTGAACATACTTCTGGAGTGAAAAAATATCGTTAACCGGGGGTCCACTGTATTTTGAGGAGAAAGATAGGTGATTTTCTTAGCCAAACACCTTTTAAACTTATAATAAATATTCACTGAGCATGCTACTGATATGCATGTGAGGCCAGAGGCATGAGGTGGCCAGTCTCTCCTGAGACTGGCCACCTCATCAATCACTGGAGCCTGGGATAAAAAAAATGTTCAACATCCATCTCTCATTGAACCAAACAAAATTTTGCTACCACCACTACACATAAAACTGGGACTCATGAAAAACAATAAAAGCTATGGAGAAATCCAGTCAGGGATTCAAGTATTTAACATAAAAATTCCCTCACTGAGTAATGCTAAGATAAGAGGGAGTCTTCAATGGTCCTCAGATCCGAGAGCTTCTTAACCCTTTGACTGCCGCAGGCTCCTTTCTGAAACCGTCATTCTATGTCGATAAATTTTTGGGAAAAAAAATAATTATTTTTTCTTATGAAATGATAGAGAATCTTTTCTCGATGGTAATGACACCAAAAATACGAAATTTGGTCGAAAACTCATGGAATTACGCTCCCGCGAAGTTAGTGATCTCGGCGACATATACGCAGTGGTGATTTTGCCAACTTTGAGCCCTGTTTTTGGCCAATTCTGTTGTTCCAGTTGACCCAACTCATAACTATTTCTTTAGAATTCCATTTTTTCTATCAGTTGAGTACAAGAAACTGCCCATTTACCGGTTTGAACTACCCAATAAAGTGGTCAGAAATTGGCAATTTGGCCAATTTCACGCAAATTAAAAAAGATGCCAATTTCAAAATAGGGTCCAGAATAAACAATGTAGACATTCTTGGCACTAAAATAACATATCCTCTGTTCATTAGTCACATCTCTAGGCCCTTCTTATATTACTATTGCTTTCTATTTTGATTTTTTATTCATACAAAAAAATACAAAATTTACTGTTATGCAGACTACTGCATTATTGTAAAAATGGTATAAATAATATCAGTGCACTAATGAAAGAATATTAGACTCCCCAGTTGACGTGTATTGGACGTGTGGTGTGATTTGCTTACTCTTGAACATTGGTAAAAATCGAACATTTCTGCTACTTTGAGCTCAATTTCAAGGTTGTTTTCATCGTGAAAGTAATCAAAATCATCTCTACCCCTGAAATATGTTTTCCATTTTATCACCTGAGACCATGAAAACGAGAATACAATGATAAATACTAAACCAAAATACACCTCAAAGTCGGCGTTTTAATAAAAAAAAAAAACAGTCAGTTTTTTTCTCATTACGCACTGCGTGCTGCAGGATTTTTTTTTATGTGGTGCACACTGCCCACACAGACCCATTCTCTCACATGTGGACCTACCAGCTTTCTCCCGCTTGATTTGAAGCCACTAGAATTTACACATATAAATACGTCAGAAACAGTGGCGTGTAAGATGTATATATACGACCGAAACAGTCAAAGGGTTAAAGATGGTGACTTTATATCAGACCTTCATGGGGAGGAGAAAGCTGCTTAGGAAGCATTCAAGTTAGTGGCTTACAAGAACATGGGATATAACATGTCACTTAAAATCCACTTTTTGAACTCACATTTAGACTTTTTTCCAGTGAACTATGGGGCAGTTAGTGACAAACATGGTGAAAGGTTTCACCAAGATATCTCAACCATGGAAAAATGGTACCAGGGCAAATGGGGCACAAGAATACTTGCAGACTATTGCCGGACATTGGCAAGAGATGATTCTACAGCCCACTATAAGCGTCAAGCAAAAAGGCTGAGAGTAGGTATGGATTACAGTTTAAAACATACTGACACATATTGTATGTTATAATAAATTAATCAAATATTACATGTCTTGTATCTTAAACCCTTAAACTGTCCAAACGTAGATCTACATTTTTTCAACATTTGAAAGTATGTAAAAAAAACGTAATCTTTTTTTTTTTATTTGAAAATGTGTAAAAAAACTTTGATCTACATTTTTTTTTGTTATATTTGAAAGTATGTAAAAAAAACGAAGATCTACTTTTGGAGCACTACGAATGTGAACGTAAATCTGTTTGGACAGTTTAACCCCTTGACTCTCGCAACCCCCAATCCTGAGGTGTCTCCTGGTGTCGCAAAATTTAAAAAAAAAAAAAATTATTTTTTCTTATGAAATGATAGAGAATCTTTTCCCGATTGTAATGGCACCAAAAACACGAAATTTGATGAAAAACTGATGGAATTACGCTCTCGCGAAGTTAGCGACCTTGGCGACATTTACAAATCGGCGATTTCGCCCACTTTGAGCCCTATTTTCGGCTAATTCCTTTGATCCAGTCGACCAAACTCATAGCTGTTTCTTTAGAACTCCATTTTTTCTATCGATTGAGTACAAGAAACTGCCCATTTACCAATTTCAACTGCCCAATAAGGTGGTCAGAAATTTGCAATTTGGCCAATTTCACGAAAATTAAAAATTATGACAATTTCAAAATAAGGTCCAGAATGAACAATGCAGACATTCCTGGCTCTAAAATAACATTTTCTTTGTTCATCAGTCATGTCTCCAGGCCCCTCTGATATTACTCTTGTTTTCTATTTTGAATTTTTATTCAAACAAAACATAGAAGATTTACTATTATGCAGACTACTCCAATACTGTAATAATTGTATAAATAACATCAACCCATTCATGACTGCATATCAGAATGGCTAGTTGGACATTTATTGGACAATGATGTCATTTGTTTACTTTTGAACATCGGCAAAAATCAAACATTTCCCCTACTTTGAGCTCCATTTCCAGGTTCTTTTTATAGTAAAATCAATCAAAATCATCTCTTTTTCTATAATATGTTTTCCATTCTATCAAATGAGACCAAGAAAACTAGAATACAACAATAAATACTATACGAAAATAGACCACAAAGTCGGCATTTTAATTAAAAAAAAACGTTCGGAGTTTTTTTTTTCTCATTATGCATTGCGTGCTCCAGGATTTTTTTTATGTGGTGCACACTGACCACACAGACCCATTCTCTCACATGTAGGCCTACCAGCTTTCTCCTTCTTGATTTGAAGCCGCTAGAATTTATGAGTATACATGCGTCAAACACGGTACCTCGTAAGACGTATATATACGGCCGCGACAGTCAAAGGGTTAAGGGTTAAACCTATTGCCAAAAAGCATTTTTCAAGGTGATATTTAGATTCAGGACATGAAAATATATAAGAATTAATAAATCTCATTTAAGAAGCATACAACTTTTCATAAACTGTTGACCAGTATTATTTATACATGAAGGCAATAGAGGAATATTTGATAGCAAACAAGGACAATATTTCTTATAAATGGTCCAGGCAAGACCAAAACATTGTGTACTTTTCCACTGAAAATTATGGGTTAGTAGTAATATGTTCCAGCCATGGTATTGTGACTTACTGTTCCACCCATGGTATTGTGACTTATTGTTCCAGCCATGGTATTGTGACTTCTATTGTTCCAGCCATGGAATTGTGACTTTTATTGTCCCAGCCATGGAATTGTGACTTCTATTGTCCTAGCCATGGAATTGTAACTTTTATTGTTCCAGCCACAGTATTGTGACTTTTATTGTTCCAGCCATGGAATTGTGACTTTTACTGTTCCAGCCATGGTAATGTGACTTTTATTGTTCCAGCCACAGGATTGTGACTTTTATTGTTCCAGCCATGGAATCGTGACTTTTACTGTTCCAGCCATGGTAATGTGACTTTTATTGTTCTAGCCATGGTATTGTGACTGTTCCAGCCATGGTATTATGACTTTTATTGTTCCAGCCATGGTACTGTAACTTATTGTTGTTCCAGCCATGATACTGTGGCTTTTATTGTTCCAGCAATAGTATTGTCACTTTTACTGTTCCGTCCATGGTATTGTGACTTTTACTGTTCCAGCAACGGTACTGTGGCTTTTATTATTCCAGCCATGGTACTGTGACTTACTGTTCCAGCCATGGTACTGTGACTTTTATCGTTCCAGCCATGGTATTGTGACTTTTATTGTTCCAGCCATGGTGCTGTGACTTTTATCGCTCCAGCCATGGTACTGTGACTTATTGCTCCAGCCATGGTGCTGTGACTTATTGTTCCAGCCATGGTACTGTGACTTTTATTGTTCCAACCATGGTATTGTGACTTTTATTGTTCCAGCCACAGTACTGTGACTTTTATTATTCCAGCCATGGTACTGTGGCTTATTGTTCCAGCCATGGTATTGTGACTTTTATTGTTCCAGCCATGGTACTGTGACTTTTACTGTTCCAGCCATGGTATTGTGACTTTTACTGTTCCAGCCATGGTATTGTGACTTTTACTGTTCCAGTCATGGTAGTGACTTTTATTCCAGCCATGGTACTGTGACTTTTATTGTTCCAGTCATGGTATTGTGACTTTTATTGTTCCAGACATGGTACTGTGACTTTTACTGCTCCAGCCATGGTATTGTGAGTTTTTGTTTCAGTCATAGTACTGTGACTTTCTTTGTCCCAGCCAGAGTATTGTAACTTTTATTGTTCTAGCCATGGTATTGTGACTTTTATTGTTCATTTATCATTAAAATTAATCATTTATATTTAATTCTCATTGTGGAGAAATTTTCTCCAGGCAGGGGGGTATCAGCCCCCTTCAGCCCCTTTCAGCCCTTTTCAGCCTTGAAGGGCCAGCCATCTCAGAAGGGGCAAGCATCTTGTTTACTGCGGCTACATCAAGTAATTACCAGCAGATGTTTAACCCTTAAATGGTCCAGAGAGATTAACGTTCAAATTCGTAGCTACAAAAGTAGATCTACTTTTTTTACATATTTTCAAATATAACAAAAAAAAATGTAGATAAAAGTTTTTTTTACACGTTTTCAAATGTAAAACAAAAAAGATCTACATTTTTTTACATACTTTCAGATGTTGAAAAAACGTATATATATGTTTGGACCATTTAAGGGTTAACCAGTATGTACCAGTTACATAGTCACATGACTCTTTGCAAGAGAGCACTGTTGCAAGTGTGTAGTTTAAATAAGGGACAATCAATCTCTTATCTTAGCAGGACAATTAAGGAAAATCCTGTACCCACTTTATTACCATGTTAAAGATAGTGTACAGTTGTCTATGCTTAGACAGGAAGAATCAAGCATTCTGCATTGCTTCCTGGTGGAAGCTTGGCAAGGAAGGAAAAATGTGCTAGGTCAGCTTTTCCTTTATGTGCTAGGGGCATTGGCGGCGGAGTAGATGCTGTGGCGTCTTTAGGTTGCTTTTGACCCTGCTAGGGGACACACTGACGCCGGAATAACCAACAAAGAACACTGATACACGCATTTTTGTGCATAAAAGTATCTCAAAGAACACATCTAAACATTTACAGAGAAGTGTGATCAACTTCTTTAGAGATAAGATTGTGAATAATGAACAAATCTTGAGGAACAGTGTAACAATGAGTGTTACGATCTTAACAGAGTGTAGTGCGACATTCTTCAAAGAACAATATTCTTCAATCAAGACAACAATACCCGGGAGTAAGGGTCCGATACACAAACCCAGGTAAGTCTGTTTAGTGTGTGATGATTATTGACTGCGCAGTTAAGAACTCTGTACGCTTAACAGATTACCATATACCCCGGTGAGTTGTGGACTTTTGAGTCCACACAAGTGAGTATTCCAGTCAGCAATCAGTTTCTGAGATATGCTGACATAACGCCCCCTAGGGGAAATTATATTCATCCATAATAAATTATTTTCCAGCCCGTGAGGTAGTGCATATGACAGCTTCTCGAGACATCGCCTGCAGGAACGGCTGTGTAGGCGAAAGCTGTCTTTCAAGATAAGTTTCCCTACAATTCACTATTTAATCTTTGATTTAGCTTGTAGCATTATCCTCAACAAGTTGGTTGTGCTCGAACCGGATAAAGGCCACACTGTGGTCCATATATGTTGTCCTACAGTGTACAAATAACTTACGAGCCAAGGTCCTTCGAAAAAAAACTGTAAAAATAGTGTTTTTACAATATAAATCAGTATAAATGAGTTCCTCCAGGCTCAAAGAGAGTGGGCAGCCAATAGAAAATGGGAGGCACTCACCCAGCTATCTCCCGTCACCCAAAGAAAACAGGAGCTGGGTGACTCACCCAACAGAAAACGGGGGATGGCACCCACCATCCACTGCTCTCAAGCTCAAGAAACGCTGACAACAGCATCAAGCCAAATGGCATTCAGTTTGTCTGAGAGTATATACACAGTGTTTATAATGTTTATAGACAAAAATTAAGAGATGAGAGTGTGTTTATGTTGTCTCTTATAGATTTAACTGTTATATTAAAGGAAATTATATATAAAGTGTAAGCTTTCATATATATATTATGTGACATTTTTATATGTGTAAGAAATATACACATGTGATTTACAGTTACACAGTGACATTTATACGTTTAGTGAATGAAGTGTTTTTTTGTTTTTTTTCAACAAGTCGGCCGTCTTCCACCGAGGCAGGGTGACCCAAAAAAGAAAGAAAATCCCCAAAAAGAAAATACTTTCATCATCATTCAACACTTTCACCACACTCGCACATTATCACTGTTTTTGCAGAGGTGCTCAGAATACAACAGTTTAGAAGCATACACATATAAAGATACACAACATATCCCTCCAAACTGCCAATATCCCAAACCCCTCCTTTAAAGTGCAGGCATTGTACTTCCCATTTCCAGGACTCAAGTCCGACTATATGAAAATAACCGGTTTCCCTGAATCCCTTCACTAAATATTACCCTGCTCACACTCCAACAGATCATCAGGTCCCAAGTACCATTCGTCTCCATTCACTCCTATCTAACACGCTCACGCACGCTTGCTGGAAGTCCAAGCCCCTTGCCCACAAAACCTCCTTTACCCCCTCTCTCCAACCCTTTCGAGGACGACCCCTACCCCGCCTTCCTTCCCCTATAGATTTATATGCTTTCCATGTCATTCTACTTTGATCCATTCTCTCTAAATGACCAAACCACCTCAACAACCCCTCTTCTGCCCTCTGACTAATACTTTTATTAACTCCACACCTTTTCCTAATTTCCACACTCGGAATTTTCTGCATAATATTTACACCACACATTGTAAATACCGAATTACAGAAAATATCTACCTGGATGAGGACTAACAAACTTACACTAAACATTGACAAAACCTACTTCATTCAGTTTGGTAACAGAGCTACAGATGTCCCTCTTAACATAATGATAAACGGATCACCTATCACAAAGCTAACAGAGGGAAAATTCTTAGGAATCCACCTTGATAATAGACTCAAATTTCATACACATATACAACAAATTTCTAAAAAAATTTCCAAGACTGTAGGCATACTATTGAAGATACGGTACTATGCTCCACAGTCAGCCCTCCTGGCCCTATATCACTCTCTTATTTACCCCTATCTCACCTATGGAATTTGTGCATGGGGCTCAACAACAATTAACCATCTCAGACCACTAATTACCCAACAAAAGGCTGCAGTTAGAATGATAACAAATTCTCACTACAGGCAGCACACTCCACCAATATTCAATACACTAAACCTATTCACCATACAAAACATCCATACTTATTACTGCACCTATTACATACATAGAACACTTAACTCTGATATTAACCCTCCCCTCAAACATCTCCTTGCCAACCTTAACAGAACACATGACCATAACACAAGGCACAGATCACTCTTTGATGTTCCTCGTGTCCATCTCACACTATGCAAAAACTCAATGCACATAAAAGGCCCTAAAATCTGGAATTCATTACCTGTAAATATAAAAGAAACACTACCTGTTTATAAATTCAAGTCTCTTCTCAAAGATCACTTACTCACCCAAAACCAAATAAATACTGAATAACTGAACCTTATAAATTGTATATCTTAAATGTTTCTCACAATTATATCACATAAATGTTAAACCTAAAACCCAATCTAACTTTACTATTTTTTAAATACACTACCTAACAGAATTCTCCATACGACTGAATGTACAACAATGCATGCAACCATATGACCTGTCTTTGTAATACTCACTTGTGCTTTATAGTAATCTGTTTACATTAATGTTTTATCACTGATTTCATCATTGCTTAGTTAATCTTAAGTTAATTTTAAGCCAGCCCGTAATGCTATGCATAGTATAAGTGGCTTTGGCATGCTGCTCTTATCTGTATTTTTTTTGTACCTCTGTATGTGTGCTCAAATTGTAAATAAATAAATAAATAAATAAATGGTAACTCAGCAGTTTCGAGCTGACACTGCAAACTCAGGACATCAACACCCAGAGGTTTATCCAGCCATATGTACCCTGTACCCTTCAAGATCAGTGACCCTGAGGTTAAGCTTAGTGGGTTAGTAGTGTTTTACTTGATTATTGCTGACTTAAGTACATGTATAACAAAACTCAGCTGTTTATAGCAGTACAGTGTTTTTTAAACACTCTAAGTGTGGCACTAGAATTATCAGTATTCACATTAAAATGGCTTGTTTAAAAACTTAGTTTCAGTCTTTATAGACTAAGATTACACAATTAGAAAATCTAATTTCAGTCTGTATAGGGTTAACTCAAGATACAAACATGGATTTTGACAATTTGAGGTAAAATTGGAATTACTTACACAGCGTCTGAAAATAAAAATCCAGATTATGCAAAATATGAAAGTGAATTCCTAGAATCAAATCCATCTGAGGATGAAATTAAAAATGTTTTGGATAGCTTTTGTGATCAACAATTAAGGTGGACAGGAGTACAGGCTACCTGCCACAAAACTCTGTCACAGAGACCTACTGTAACTAGTGGTCAAGCACCTGGCACAACACCTTCCACAACAGGTGTCCCATTACCAAGTTTGCCTACCTTGTCGTTGCCTATTTTCCAAGGTCATAATTACGAAAAATTCATTAGTGGTTTTCAATCCATAGTAAATTCACAAACTGACATAGATGAGATTGCTAAGTTCAATTATCTTAAGTGTCTTGCGAAGGGAGAACCCTATGAACTGATTAAGTCATTTCCAGTGATTAAAGGCAATTATCAATAGCCTTATGTTCCTTAGCAGACAATTACTTTGATGCTGACAAGGCCAGGGTTAGACATGAAGTCTTAATATCAAGCATGAAGCTACCCAAACATTAGACAATAGTCTCAGATCTCTAGGTGCTAAATATGACTTAAGACAATGTGATTGGTTATCAGTGATATTGTACAGGATAAGCTGTCACCACAAACTACTGAACGATTAAATATTATGTTCAATAAACGCTATTTCACTTGTGAAGAAATTAGCAATGGTTTACAAGCAATAGTTTCTTGCCTGCAAGCAACGAGACAAGATGAAACATCCACAAATCCTGTGGATAACAAACCTTCGACTCGGTATAAGAAGAGTATACCTACTCCCACTAAACCACACAATAGGAAAACCCATATAGGCACTTATCAAGCTGTGAATACAACAGACAGCAAACAGGTTGTCACATATAAACGTACTCCAAAATGTGTACTTTGTAATAGAACACACTGGGCATAATATTGTAGTCAATACACATTAATAGAGGCACGTAAACACCGTGCTCATCAGCTGAAAAGGTGCATCAAGTGTTTAGATGAACACAAAGGAGGTAAATGCTCATTGAAGAAGTGTTTTAAATGCAAGGGTATGCATCATACAGCATTATGCCCAAATACTTTTGCTGAACAGCAGAAGACTTCCACAAAATCAGGAAGTCAACAAGCAACAGCATTAAATGTGAGAGATAAGTTTAAAGAACTGCTCTCCCGATAGCTCGAGTTGAGTTATCTAATAAATTACACAAAACCAATGTGCTAACACTATTTGATCAAGGCTCACAAAGGTCCTTCATAAGAAGAACAGTGTTGCAGAAACTGAATAAACAACCCTATGCCAAAGTACAGTTGGATATAGCTGGTTTTTTCCACAATTCTGGTAAACAGACATATGACCTAGCCAGAATCACTGTTGGTCTAGGAAACAGGAAAAAGACAGTAGAAGCTGTGGTAGTAGATGATTTGCCTAAGTCTGTGCAGATCCAGGGATTAAAAGAAACAGTTGCAGCACTGAAAGCAACTAAGGTCAAGTTAGCCTGTCCTAACATACAGACGGACACTATTAGTCCAATTGATTTAATCATTGGAAGTGATTATTATCACTGTTTTGTGCAAAATATAGTAAGAAAACATGATGTTCACTTGCTGAAAAAAGGAGGAGGCCACATGATATGCAGTCCCATTCCCTCTCAAAGTGGGAAAGAAAATGATCTTGATAAAATGACCTTGATAATAGACTCAAATTTCATACACATATACAACAAATTTCTAAGAAAATTTCCAAGACTGTAGGCATACTATCGAAGATACGGTACTATGCTCCACAGTCAGCCCTCCTGGCCCTATATCACTCTCTTATTTACCCCTATCTCACCTATGGAATTTGTGCATGGGGCTCAACAACAAGTAACCATCTCAGACCACTAATTACCCAACAAAAGGCTGCAGTTAGAATGATAACAAATTCTCACTACAGGCAGCACACTCCACCAATATTCAATACACTCAACCTACTCACCATACAAAACATCCATACTTATTACTGCACCTATTACATACATAGAACACTCAACTCTGATATTAACCCTCCCCTCAAACATCTCCTTGCCAACCTCAACAGAACACATGACCATAACACAAGGCACAGATCACTCTTTGATATTCCTCGTGTCCATCTCACGCTATGCAAAAACTCAATGCACATAAAAGGCCCTAAAATCTGGAATTCATTACCTGTAAATATAAAAGAAACACTACCTGTTTATAAATTCAAGTCTCTTCTCAAAGATCACTTACTCACCCAAAACCAAATAAATACTGAATAACTGAACCTTATAAATTGTATATCTTAAATGTTTCTCACAATTATATCACATAAATGTTAAACCTAAAACCCAATCTAACTTTATTATTTTTTAAATACACTACCTAACAGAATACTCCATTCTACTGATTTACAACAATGCATGCAACCATATGACCTGTCTTTGTAATACTCACTTGAGCTTTATAGTAATCAGTTTACATTAATGTTTTTCACTGATTTCATCATTGCTTAGTTAATCTTAAGTTAATTTTAAGCCAGCCCGTAATGCTATGCATAGTATAAGTGGCTTTGGCATGCTGCTCTTCTGTATTTTTTTGTACCTCTGTAAGTGTGCTCAAATTATAAATAAATAAATAAATAAATAAATAAATGTACTAGTTACAAGAATAACCGCTGATCATTTACCACAGCAAAAATTATCATTACTGGAAGAAATGAATAGAACAGTTGATAAGTTGTGGGATTTAGATGCAATAGGTATTGATGTAAATAAACCAAGCCCACAAGAGTTTCAGACTTATAACCAATATTTGGACACTCAAATATAAAGATGGACAGTACTGGGTTAGGTTACCATGAAAATTAAATCCACCACATCTGCCTAGCAATTATTGCATGGCTTTCAGACAAATGAAAGCACAAATACATGAGCTCAGGAAGAATCCAGAGCTATTGACTGTCTATGATAATATCATACAAGAACAGTTGGACAATAAATTCACTGATGAAGTAGTCGAAGATAAGCTGAAGACAGAAGCTCATTATCTCCTGCATCATGGAGTCAGAAAAGATTCTGAAACCATTCCACTACGTGTTGTATACAATTGCAGCGCACATGCAAATAAAGATGTAGAAAGTCTTAATGACTGTCTGATGACCGGACCCTGACTAACTGAGAAGTTCGGAGACATGCTTATGAAATTTTGCACAAACCCATACGCCTACACGACTGATATTTCCAAAGCTTTCTTAAGAGTCGGACTACAAGAAATAGATAGAGATTATACTCGATTCTTGTGGCCTGAAAATCCACATAATCCTCAAAGTCCTGTGAAAACTTATCATTTCAAATTAGTATTATCTGATGTAACATCCTCTCCATTCTTACTAGAAGCTACTCTAAATACACATTTGAAGAAATCAGAAAGTCCCTTCAAAGCACTCTTAAAGAAAAGTTTCTATGTGGACAATCTTCAAGGTACTGTGAATAAAGAGGAGGATTTGAAATCCTTATACAGAGAAGCTAACAAGGAGATGAAAGAAGCAAATATGCCTCTTAGGATGTGGAATACTAATTCAACACAATTAAGGAAACTTATCAAAGAAGATTTCCCTGAAACTAAAATTCCTGATTGCAACAATATGCTGGGACTTAATTGGAACATACAGGAAGATACTTTGAGTCTCAAAAGGATAAACAATAAATCATGCAGTACACTCACCAAACGTAGTTTACTGTCAGAGGTATCACATTATTTTGATCCTCTAGGACTCATCTCACCAATTACCATAAAAGGTAAAATACTTATGCAAGATGCATGGAAGCTCAAAATCGGATGGGATGAGAACCTGCCTCTAGAAATGAGCCAAGCATGGGATGAAATATCCAAGGAGTTTAAACAACTTCTTCAAATTACATTTCCCAGACAAACAGGTCAAGAGGGAAACAAGTACACATTACATTTGTTCTGTGATGCGTCAACCAGAGGTTATGGTGCTGTAGCTTACATGAGTAATGCTGAAGGAAGTACACTAATTAATTCAAAGGCCAGTGTTGCACCCATGAAGGTCAGTACAGTACCACAACTGGAACAGACAGCACGCTATGTAGGTACAAAATTAGCTGTCTATCTCAACAAAGTACAGTGGACCCCCGACATTTGATATTAATCCGTTCCCGAGAGCTCATCGAATGTCGAAAATATCGAAAGTCGAATTAATTTTCCCCATAAGAAATAATGGAAATCAAATTAATCTGTGCAAGACACCCAAAAGTATGAAAAAAAATTTTTACCACATGAAATATTAAGTTTAATGCAATAGAATAATTACAATAACAACAATAACAATAGATTAATAACAATAGAATAAGTGGCACTTACCTTTAATAAAGATCTGGTGATGATTGATGGGATGGGAGGAGGGGAGAGTGTGGATGGTGTTAGTGTTTAAAAGGGGAATCCCCTTCCATTATGACTTGAACTGGCAGCCTCACCATGCCTTACCACACTGTGTATGCCATTACGATTCTTAAATCTTTCAAACCAACCTTTGCTGGCCTTAAATTCACTCATATCACCACTAGTTGCAGGCAATTTCTTTACCAAATCATCATGCACTCCGACACATGCACTCCACTTTTGTACTTTGCAATTATCTCTTTCTTCATTTCAATAGTCATTAGCACCTTTTTTCTCAAAGGGTTGGCACTAGAAGCTTTCTTGGGGCCCATGGTTACTTATTTCGCATAAACAAGCACCAAAAACAGTGATAATATGGATAATATGGAGTGTACCGAATGTATCCTTAGATGCGAGCACACTGGCTGGCTTGTAAACACTGGCACACACGGGGCAGTTCAGGCCACACGTGGACACGTCTCGTATGAATCGTATCGAATGTCGTGGCGAAATTTTTGCATTAAAATGCATCGAATGTCAGATTTATCGAATGTCGATGCCATCGAATGTCGGGGGTCCACTGTACTTGATCATTTCACTACTGAAAAAAACTGATCTGAAGTGATAATGAAGCAGTTCCCCAGTGATTAAAAAATAATAAGAGTAAGTTGGTCTATGTACAGAATAGAGTAGCAGAAATAAAAGAGATGCAGAGATATTATCTCTTTCTCCACGTCTCTACCCAAGAGAATCAAGCTGACATGTTGTCCCATGGTGTCCCACTCAAGAAATTTGTGGATAATAAATTATGGCTCCACGGACCGAACTAGCTCTCTAATGAAAATAACTGGCCTCAGCAAAAACCTCACATTATGCAAGAAGAAACAGTCTGCTTGACAGCAGAAATAATCTGTGTAAATACTACAGATACAACAGAAATAGTCATTGATGGATCTAAATACACATCTTTGGGTAAACTCTTAAGAGTTACAGCTCTTGTCTTTAAATTCATTAAAAGAATAAAACCTGATTATGAATGTCTTGAACCCATTAAATAATGGGTGAAACTAATACAGAAAGATGTTTTCTCTACAGAATATAAATTTCTGGAAACACAAGATAAATCCCCAAAGAAACCTCTTATGATTAATTCTTTAGGACTTTATCTGAACTCAGAAAAAATTATAAGATGTCGAGGAAGAATTCATAATTCTTCACTACCTAAAGAAGCCATACATCCAATACTGATCCCCAAGAATCATTGGCTAACAAAACTGATTGTTCAAAATGCCCAAAGAAATGTGTTACATAGTGGGGTAGCTGACACACTTTGTCATATACGACAGTCCTACTGGATACCTCAAGGTTGACAAAATGTGAAAAAACAAATAAGGGACTGTATTACTTGTCACTATGATATGTGAGTATGTCAGTATCCAGGTCCACCTCCATACCCCTCTGAAAGAGTTTGTCATGTCACAGAGGCGTCATAAGAGGGGGGGGCCACCCCGGGTGACACCAGAGCGCCTCTAAAGAAGGTGACACTAATGCACCAAACAGTGCTGCACCAACATTAAGAGAAGAATCCTTCGTTTCTATATATCCTATTATATATTAACCCTTTCAGGGTCCGTGCTGTAGATCTACGGCTTTACGTTCAGGGTCCAAACCGTAGATCTACGCCATGAGCTCAGCTCACTCTGATAAGCTGTGAGTGGTAAATTTGGGCCCAGATATGAGAGAATACATCTATGTAGTATGTGTGCACCACATAAAACAAATCCTGCAGCACACAGTGCATGAGAGAAAAAAACTGAGACCATGATTTTGGATTAAAACAGTGACTTTGCAGTGTTTTTTCGTATGTTTTTTATAGGTGTATTTGCGATTTCTTGGTCTCATTTGATAGAATGGAAGACATATAACAGAAATAGAGATGATTTTGATTGGTTTTAGCACTGGAAATGGCTTCAACTGAGCTCAAAGTAGCGGAAATGTTAATTTTTGCCGATGTTCAAGAGTAAACAAATGACCTCACATGTCTAATATACGCCAGCTGGTGGGTCTAATATGCATTCACAAATGTGGTGATGATATTTATACAATTATTACAATATTGCATAACAGTAAATCTTAAATTTTTTGGTTTGAATAAAAATTCATTATTTATTTTTTTTTATCATCACACTGGCCGATTCCCACCAAGGCAGGGTGGCCCGAAAAAGAAAAACTTTCACCATCATTCACTCCATCACTGTCTTGTCAGAAGGGTGCTTTACACTACAGTTTTTAAACTGCAACATTAACACCCCTCCTTCAGAGTGCAGGCACTGTACTTCCCATCTCCAGGACTCAAGTCCGGCCTGCCGGTTTCCCTGAACTCCTTCATAAATGTTACTTTGCTCACACTCCAACAGCACGTCAAGTATTAAAAACCATTTGTCTTCATTCACTCCTATCAAACACGCTCACGCATGCCTGCTGGAAGTCCGATCCCCTCGCACACAAAACCTCCTTTACCCCCTCCCTCCAACCTTTCCTAGGCCGACCCCTACTCCCCCTTCCTTCCACTACAGACTGATACACTCTTGAAGTTATTCTGTTTCGCTCCATTCTCTCCACATGTCCGAACCACCTCAACAACCCTTCCTCAGCCCTCTGGACAACAGTTTTGGTAATCCCGCACCTCCTCCTAACTTCCAAACTACGAATTCTCTGCATTATATTCACACCACACATTGCTCTCAGACATGACATCTCCAATGCCTCCAGCCTTCTCCTCGCTGCAACATTCATCACCCATGCTTCACACCCATATAAGAGCGTTGGTAAAACTATACTCTCATACATTCCCCTCTTTGCCTCCAAGGACAAAGTTCTTTGTCTCCACAGACTCCTAAGTGCACCACTCACCCTTTTCCCCTCATCAATTCTATGATTCACCTCATCTTTCATAGACCCATCCGCTGACACGTCCACTCTCAAATATCTGAATACATTCACCTCCTCCATACTCTCTCCCTCCAATCTGATATCCAATCTTTCATCACCTAATCTTTTTGTTATCCTCATAACCTTACTCTTTCCTGTATTCACTTTCAATTTTCTTCTTTTGCACACCCTACCAAATTCATCCACCAATCTCTGCAACTTCTCTTCAGAATCTCCCAAGAGCACAGTGTCATCAGCAAAGAGCAACTGTGACAACTCCCACTTTATGTGTGATTCTTTATCTTTTAACTCCATGCCTCATTATGTGAATAAAAAATCAAAATGGAATTCATTTGTAAAGCCTCAAAATGTAACTAATGAACAGAGGAAATGTTAGTTTAGCGTCAGGAATACCTACATTGTTTATTCTGGACCCTAGTTTGAAATTGGAATAAACCATACCCCCGGCCGGGATTGAACCCGCGGTCATAGAGTCTCAAAACTCCAGCCCGTCGCGTTAGCCACTGGAGTTTTGAGACTCTATGACCGCGTGTTCAATCCCGGCCGGGGGTATGGTTTATTTGCAATTGTGTCATTACGATTTCTTGAGTCTTGAAATTGGAATATTTTGAACTTTGTGTTAAATTAGCCAAATTTCCAATTTCCCATCACTTTATTTTGTAGTCAAAACAGTTGACTTGGCGATTTCTTGTGGTCAAACGATAGAATAGAAGTAATACTAGTTAAATAGCTAAGAATTTGGTTGACTGGAATAATGTAATTGGCCTAAAATAGGAGTCAAAGTCGGCAAAATTGCCGATTTATAAATATCGCTGACACATCAAAATTCGTGAGAGCATAATTTCGTCAATTTTCCATCAAATTTTGTACTTTTTGTTTTGTTACCTTCAGAAAAAGATTCTCTACTATTTCATAAGAAAAAATAACAAAAATTTTTTTTTTGAAAATTCTTGGACCCTGGTGCACACTTTGAAATTTGGCCTCTGGACCCTGAAAGGGTTAACAAAGTACAAATAATATGGCTATATAGGGAAAATCATTGATTCTGATGATGTGATAGATGATTTTGCATAATTGAAGGCAAGAAAATGTAAGATCTGATTCACTGAGATGTTACCTGTACTCAAGGTCAAATTGGAACCAGTGTTTCTCTGATATTGCAATGTTTTTCTTTATTTTTCAAGTTTTTTTTTTTTTTTTTGCATTGTTGATGATGAATAAATGTAGGATCTGTTGGCTGTACTCAAAGTGGTATTTGAGTTTATGTTTCTTCAATATTACTACGATTATTTATTTTATTGTTAATAAAGTTGAAAAGTATTCTCCTGTTCAGTTTATGGTCCTTAAATGTTCTCACTGCTAAACATTTGTCACAGATCATGCAGTAGTGGCGTAACTGGAGTTTACCCCCCCATGCCCCCGCACTTGAATTTCATGGGGGTGACACCAAAGATGCTGCCCCGGGTGACACCAACTCTAGAGACGCCTCTGTCATGTCACTCCATTTGAGGTAACAGGTTTAGATTACACTGGACCAATAATTTTAACCAAAACAGTTGACAAAGTTCCCATCAAGGTGCACATCTGTTTGTTCACTTGTGCTACAACTAGAGCAGTGCATCTAGAAGTAGCCATTGACATGTCTGTTGAAACCGTTAAGAAATTATTCAGAAGGTTTGCAGCCAGAAGAGCATGTCCCAGACTGCTGATTACAGACAATGCAACGAACTTTGTTGCTGGTGCTGCTTATATAAGCAAGATCTTTGATCAGCCAGAAGTACAACAGATGCTGAATCAACGCAGTTGTCACTGGAGATACATTCCTCCTAAATCTCCATGGCACGGCAGATTTTATGAAAGAATGATCGGCATCGTAAAACGTTGTTTAACCCTTAAACGATCCAAACATATATACGTTCTCTCGCATAGCGCCCCAAACGTATATATACATTTCATTTTTCATTCATTCAAAATTGGCGCGATAGGCCTGAGTCGCCTAGACATGAGAGAATGGGTGTGCGCACTCAGTGTGTGCGGTATACAAAAAATTTGGGACATCTGGGTACCACATGGTAGGACCAGTTACATTCAGCTCCATCTTGGGTCAACATCATGGCACATCCTCGTGATTCACTCACACCTCGTCGTATTAACACTCTACTATTCGAGGAAAGTGATATAGATCATGAGTTTAGTGGATTTGACACCAATGGGGCCAGTAATATTCAAGGAATTAGTGAAAATGTCGACGATAACCCAGATGACCCTCAGCCCATCACCTCTGGGGTAGCCACACCTGACCCTGGGCTAATCACCTCTGGGGTAGACAGTGTGGCCACAGCAGACCCTAGGCCAAGCACTTCTGGGGTGGCCAGTGTGGCCACACAAGACCTTGGGCCAAGCACCTCTGGAGTGGCTAGTGTTACTCATAGGCAACTTCGCAAGAGGAAACTATCATTTTCCTGGTGTTGTAGTGATAGTGAAAGTGATGTAAGTGATGATTAGATTGATTTTATGCCATTCGAGGATTCGTCTAGTGATAGTGAAGTTCATTATTCACCAGTGAAGCGTACTTTTAGGCATCGTTATCTATGTTCAGGCAGTGTGCCATGTGCAATTCCCAAGGGTCGTGGCAGGTCACGATCCAAAACCCCGGCCACTGATAAAGTGATCATGAAGGCGAGTATGCGGGGATGGAGGAAGTAGTGGTGGGTGGCACGGTGCCTGGACCACATGGCGCAGTGGGTGGACAGACAAAGGACCGCCCGGTATCCCCTCAACCATGTGCTGCCTCCACTCCTGTCCCTTCTCCTGCTTCCCCTCGCCCCTTGCCGCAGGTCCACCATGCACCATGTGATCGTGAGTGGAACTGGACACAAAGTATATTCGTGCCACAGCCTTGTGATTTTGATGCAAGTGGAAGTGGTATCCAGCCAGAATGTCCCATAATGAACGAGTCTACAGAGTTAGACTATTTCCAGTTGTACTTTGACGAGCCTATAATGAACTTGATAGTTACCCAGACAAACAATTATTATTGATATGTCTTGGACAACATAACAGAGGTTGGAGAATCGTCATGGCTGCACACAGGGAAGGAAACAACAGTGGCTGAAATGTATTTATTCTTTGCCACTGTCATGCTTATGCCACATATTTAGTCCACATATCTGGTCCACAGACCACTTCATCAGTACTCCAGTTTTCCGTGACCTCCTTCCCTGTAACAGATTCACTCTGTTGCTATGAATGTTGCACTTCTCAGACAGAAATACGCCAGACAGAAATGACCTTCTATACAAAATCCGGGAAGTGTTAATGTATTTGAAGCAAAAATTCAGTGCATACTTTTATCCCTTCAAGAACATTGTTGTTGATGAGTCCTTGATTCTGTTCAAGGGAAGCTTGCCATTCAAGCAATATATACTGAGCAAACGTATTCGCTTTGGTATAAAACTTTTTGTTATGTGTGACTGTGAGAGTGGTCTTGTGTTGGATGTTATTGTATACACTGGGAGAAACACACTCAATGATGACAGACGGATGTTGGGCATTTCCGGTGATGTTGTTCGCAGGATGATGGAACCATACCTTGGCAAGGGCCATACAATGTACACAGACAAATGGTATACAAGCCCTATGCTCGCTGATTTCCTACGTGTGAACAATACTGATATATGTGGAACAGTGAGAAGAAAAAGAAAACATATGCCAAGGTTCAGTGGATGCAGTATTGAAGGTGCAGTGCAAGTGTTTCATGCTAATGACATCATGGCACTGATGTGGCATGACAAATGGGACATGACACTGTTGTCAACCATCCACAGAAATGAGATGGTACAGAAAGACAGACTGAGCAAGTTCAACAAAGAACCTATTGTAAAGCCAGCTGCTGTCGTGGACTATACGAACAATATGCAACTAGTTGACAAGTGTGACATGATGATAGGGTTTGTTGACTGTGTGCATAGGAGTCACAAGTGGTATATAAAACTGTTTTTTCACCTTGTAGACATTGCAGTGCTCAATGCATTCAATATACATGAAATAAAGACTGGAAAACGACAACGTTTTGCAGAATTCTCTCTGAATGTTGTCACACAGATAGCAAGAAAGTATGGTATCACACCTGTACCTGCCCATCAACAGTGACCTGTCACACCACAACCTGTCCCCCAACCACAGCCAGTGGGGGAAATGCCAGACCGAATCACTCCTAACTGTCACTATCTGGTACCAATACCACCTATCCAAAAGAAGAAGAATGCCCAGAAAAAGTGTGTTGTGTGTGCTACCACCAAAAAACGACCCCGACAGCGGAAGGACACACGATTCATTTGTCACCAGTGTGAATCCATGCTTCATGGAGTATCATACAATCGTGGAGTTCTAGAAACATAAGTAGGACATGTAAATACTTGTAGTATATGGTTGTAGATAATAGAATGTGATTCAGCCAGTTGTGCAAAATCACCTGTCAGAGTGTACATGTTTGTTTATGACAATATGATAAAAATTTTGTATATAATATTGGTGTATAAACAACATTTGGCATTGAAATCAAAAGATTTGCCATAAAACATAATTATCATATCATGAAAACCAAGAAAATTAAAAAAAAAAAGGAAGAAAATGGCAAATATGTAGAATTTCTGCAAGTGGCAGCGCTCCATGTTGCCGTCAGGTGATTGCCAGGTGCCAACTTCGCGGCCTCATATCACGGTAAGCTCTTTTTTTCTATAAAAAAAAAAACGAATTTTTTTCAAAATATTCGGGGCGCTGCGCGAGTGAACATATAAGGGTTAAGGAAGACTCTTCATCATCAGAGAATCAACTTAGAAGAATTTTGTACAGTTGTGACTGAAATAGAAAATAGAGTCAACAACAGACCTCTAACTTATGTTACCGATGATCTGGAGAATTTATAAGTGTTAAGTCCATCTCATTTGCTCCATGGTGGCAGGGGCAGCAGCGGCATCCCAGCAGCTCTTATTCTTCAAGAAACCATCGCTCATCAATGCTTGTGATGGCCTAATTGAAGGTACAACTACATGAACCCACGTAGACCACAAAATGACCCAAAAATACTAAGAATGTAACCCAAATCTTGACAAAATAGAAGATCTAAGGAAGACAGCCCTGCTAACCCAAACACTGCCTCCGCTGCCAGACAATCACTTAACCCAAACTCAGGGAAATCAAGCCTTCTCCGCCATAGCTACACAGTATCTACTTTAGTGATACTATGAAAGGATATCGCAGAAGAAACAACATCAGTAAGAAAAGAATAACAGCAAGGACCCTAGAACTCAACTTGCCTACCCAGCAGGATGCCGGTGAATCATCAATCCCCCTCACCGCTGCCACCCAGGGAACAACAACAACAAACATGGCTGACTCCCCCTCCAACTCCACTCCCTTCAAAGGATTCACCCATGATTACTCAGGTATGATTATTCCTGACAATATCAAGGACTACATCGTCGTTCTAGAAAGCGAAATAAAAAATATTAAAGCTACATTCGCTCAACGAGAATCCAAGATAACCAACCTCGAGAACAAGATCCAAAACCTTGAAGAGAAGATTACATTGGGAAGTGCTGACACAGAAAATACTCTGAAAACAGCTATGGCCAGTCACAGTGAGCAAAGAACAACCCTAAATATGAAGGTTGAAGAAGCAATCAAGGACTGGAATCAGAACATGCACACTCGACTGAATGAATACCTTGATTTCCAAGACGACAAAACTGAACAACGTAAGTTGTCTGATGCAGTTATAATAAACAGTCCACACATTCCTAGTGAAATAACCCAAGATCAGTGCAAAGAAGCTGCTATCAGGATAATACAGGACCATGTAAAAGTTATCGTGCAAAACAATGAAATCAAAGAAACACGTTTGTTAGGAAAACAAGGTAGTAAACACAGTATCATGATCAGACTTCATTCATATGATAAAAGAAAAGACAATTAAATCAGCAATTGCAATGAAAAATGGAGTGTACATCAATAAGTGTCTAACGAGAAAACGTCAAAACCTTCTGTTCAGGTTGAGAAAACTTAAACAGGAAAACAAAATACATCAGTGTTTCACTTGAGATGGGAAAATACTAGTTAGAGAAACTTCAACAGGACAACAATACACCATCTCAAATGAACATGATTTCTCTACCTTCCTTAGAAAAGCTGACATTTCTGTAACAGATTAGATAAGTGTCCTTAACACATATATACGTGTGGTGCATATAGTGTACGTTACTATTATATTATTGTGCATTATTATTATTTATTATTACATTATTTTGCATTATTATTTTTTTCTTTTACTAGCTAATACCAGCTACCTCAAATACTTTTTTCTTTTCTTTTTTAATTTTTTTCTTTTTTCTAGCAACATTTGTGGCCTGTGAGACCAGTATAATGTATATTGTATAAGTGTACACTCATTGTATTCAACACAATAACTGCACTAATTTGTTTATCATTATATTGCTTACAAAACTTGTTTACAAGTTTATTGTAAACAAAATGATGAAAATATTAGTGCGGTTATTGTGTTGAATACAATGGTACCATATAGTACCATATGGTACAATGGTGCCATAGAGTGTAATTGTACCGTATGGTACAATAGCACCATATGATACAATGGTACCATATGGTACAATATGGTACAATGGCACATGATACAATGGTACAATATGGTACAATGGCACATGATACAATGGTACCATAAGGTACAATGGCACCATTTGCTACAATAGTACCATATGGTGCAATGGTACCTTATGGTACCATATGGTGTAATGGTACCATATGGTACAATGTGATGCAATGGTACCATATGGTACATTGTACCATACAGTACATTGTACCATACAGTACAATGATACCATATGGTTCATTGTACCATATGGTACTATATGGTACTGTTGTATTCAACACACTAAACACACTAATATTTTCATTATTATTTTGTTTACAATAATTGTTTACAACAAAAATATGCAAAAATGTTATATATTAGTAATGTTCTATTATATATTTACAAGTGTACAGGAACTTGACGTGTTCCTTGAGGTGGATGACAAAGCACTTTGTCTCGGAAACTGCGGAGTCAGTAGGTAGCTTGCGTCGCCGCTCACTCAGTCTTGGCTGGTGTCTCATACCACCAACACCTATTGACCATATGGTACACGGTATATGTTACAGGGTACCATATGGTACATTGTACTATATGGTATAGGGTACCATACAGTACAGGATAACATATGGTGCAGGGGACCATATGGTGCAGGGTACCATATGTTGCATTGTACTATATGGTATAGGGTACCATGCAGTACAGGATAACATATAGTGCAGGGTACCATATGGTACAGGGTACCATATGGTACAGGGTACCATATGGTACAGGATACCATATGGCACAGGGTACCATATGGTACAGGGTACCACACAGTACAGGACACCATATGGTACAGATACAGGGATAACTATAGAAATAAGTCACGCTGGCTTTTTTTTGGGTTATCCTAGGATTTTATATGTATGCTGCTATGTATGATAATCTATGTATGTAATTGTATTTCTGTACACCTGAATAAACTTACTCAAGTGAATGTGGCATCATAAGTAAGTTTATTTAGTTATACACAAATAAAGTTACATAGAATATCATAGTTAGCAGCATATGTTTGGAGAACCTAGGATAACCCAAAAAAGTCAGACAGACTTATTTCCATTAGGGTCCCTGTACCCTGTACCATATGGTATAATGTACCATATGGTACAATGTGCTATATGGTATATTATACCATATGGTACCACTCTACCATATGATACCATTGTACCATATGATACCAGTGTATGACATGGCACCATTGTAACATATGGTGCCATTGTACCATATGGCACAATGGTACCATACGTTCAAAACCATAGAATTCGTCTTCAGCTCCACTTCCATCAGTCTTAGAACTGTAAGTTGTGAAGAGGAGAGTCAGAATTCGCCCAGAGAGTGAGTGGGGATGAGAGCTTCCTTGCCACCAGGCACAATGAACAAATGAACAATGAACAATGAACAAATGAACAATGAACAAACTACTGTCATTTTGCCCTATATCATATCTTGTATACTTATTTATCCTCTTTTTCTTAAAATACGTATTACCTATAACTAAACCCCTTTCTATACGAAGTTCAATCAAAGGGCTCCCATTATCATTTACACCTGGCACCCCAAACTTACCTACCACACCCTCTCTAAAAGTTTCTCCTACTTTAGCATTCAGGTCCCCTACCACAATTACTCTCTCACTTGGTTCAAAGGCTCCTATACATTCACTTAACATCTCCCAAAATCTCTCTCTCTCCTCTGCATTCCTCTCTTCTCCAGGTGCCTACATGCTTGTTATGACCCAACCTTTACTTTAATCCACATAATCCTTGAATTTACACATTCATATTCTCTTTTCTCCTTCCATAACTGATTCTTCAACATTACTGCTACCCCTTCCTTAGCTCTAACTCTCTCAGATACTCTAGATTTAATCCCATTTATTTCTCCCCACCGAAACTCCCCTACCCTCTTCAGCTTTGTTTCGCTTAGGGCCAGGATATCCAACTTCTTTTCATTCATAACATCAGCAATCATCTGTTTCTTGTCATCTGCACTACATCCACGCACATTCAAGCATCCCAGTTTCATAAAGTTTTTCTTCTTCTCTTTTTTAGTAAATGTCTACAGGAGAAGGGGTTACTAGCCCATTGGTCCCGGCATTTTAGTCGCCTCATACGACATGCATGGTTTACGGAGGAAAGATTCTTTTCCACTTCCCCATGGACAATAGAAGAAATAAAGAAGAACAAGAGCTATTTAGAAAAAGGAGAAAAACCTAGATGTATGTATATATATATGCATGTGCGTGTCTGTGAAGTGTGACCAAAGTGTAAGTAGGAGTAGCATGATATCCCTGTTATCTAGCGCGTTTATGAGACAGAAAAAGACACCAGCAATCCTACCATCATGTAAAACAGTTACAGGTTTCTGTTTCACAGTCATCTGGCAGGACGGTAGTACTTCCCTGGGTGGTTGCTGTCTACCAACCTACTACCTTAACTAGTGTTTATATTAGTGAATTTAACCCTTTGACTGTGGCAACCCCCAATCCTGAGGTGTCTCCTGGTGTTGCAAAATTTAAAAAAAAAAAAAAAAAAAATTCTTATGAAATGATAGAGAATCTTTTCCCGATTGTAATGACACCAAAAAAACTAAATTTGATGGAAAACTGACGGAATTATGCTCTCACGAAGTTAGCGACCTCGGCGCTGTTTACAAATCGGTGATTTCGCCCACTTTGAGCCCTATTTTCGGCTAATTCCATTGTTCCAGTCGCCCAAACTCATAGCTATTTCTTTAGAACTCCATTTTTTCTATCGATTGAGTACAAGAAACTGCCCATTTACCGATTTCAACTACCTAATAATGTGGTCAGAAATTTGCAATTTGGCCAATTTCACGAAAACTAAAAAATATGACAGAATGAACAATGCAGACATTCCTGGCTCTAAAATAACATTTTCTTTGTTCATCAGTCATATCTCCAGGCCCCTCTGATATTACTCTTGCTTTCTATTTTGAATTTTTATTCAAACAAAAAATAGAAGACTTACTATTATGCAGACTACTGCAATACTGTAATAATTGTATAAATAACATCAACCCATTCATTACTGCATATTAGAATGGCTAGTTCGATATTTATTGCACAATTACATCATTTGTTTACTTTTGAACATTGGCAAAAATCAAACATTTCCCCTACTCTGAGCTCCATTTCTAGGTTCTGTTTATAGTAAAAGCAATCAAAATCACCTCTATTTCTATAATATGTTTTCCATTCTATCAAATGAGACCAAGAAAACGAGAATACAACCATAAATACTATACGAAAATAGACCACAAAGTCGGCATTTTAATTAAAAAAAACGGTCGGAGTTTTTTTTTTCTCATTATGCACTGCATGCTCCAGGATTTTTTTGATATGGTGCACACTGACCACACAGACCCATTCTCTCACATGTGGGCCTACCAGATTTCTCCTGCTTGATTTGAAGCCGCTAGAATTTATGAGTATAGATACGTCAAACACGGTACCTCGTAAGATGTATATATACGGCCGCGACAGTCAAAGGGTTAAGACCAGCAAAGGGTGGTTTGAGAGATTTAAGAAGCGTAGTGGCATACACAGTGTGGCAAGGCATGGCAAGGCTGCAAGTTCTAACAAATATGCTGCTGAAAAATATGTTCAGGAATTCAAGGGGTACATAGAGGCTGAACAATTCAAACCCCAACAAGTGTTCAATTGTGATGAAACAGGCCTGTTTTGGAAGAAAATATCAAAGAGGACCTACATCACGCAGGAGGAAAAGGCACTCCCAGGACACAAGCCTATGAAAGACAGGCTATCTCTCATGTTCTGTAGTAATGCTAATGGGGATTTCAAAGTGAAGCCTTTACTGGTGTATCACTCTGAAAATCCCAGAGTGTTCAAGAAAAACAGTGTTGCCAAGAGTAAATTGTGTGATGTGGAAGGCTAACAGTAAGGCATGGGTAATGAGGGACATTTTCCTTGATTGGTTCAATGAAGTGTTTGGCCGCAGTGTGAAGAAATACCTCTTGGAAAATAAATTGGAACTCAAGTGCCTCCTGGTAATGGACAGTGCTCCTGCTCATCCTCCAGACTTGGAAGAACAAATGGTGAAGGAGTTTCGTTTCATCACAGTGAAGTTCTTGCCCACTAATACCACTCCTCTCATCCAGGCCATGGACCAGCAGGTCATTTCAAACTTCAAAAAACTATACACCCAAGCAATGTTTCAAAGGTGCTTTGATGTGACCTCAGATGCTCACCTGACCTTAAGTGTGTTCTAGAAAAATCACTTCAGTATCCTCCATTGCATAAAACCTTATAGGTAAGGCTTGGGAGGAAGTGACTTCCAGGACTTTGAACTCTGCTTGGAGAAAATTGTGGCCAGAATGTGTCTAAGAGAGGGATTTTGAAGGGTTTGGGGCTGACCCTGACAAGCCTATGGCCATTTTGGAAAGCATTGTGGGATTGGGGACTTCCATGGGGTTGAATGTGAGTGGCAAGAATGTGGAAGAGTTGGTGGAGGACCACAATGAAGAGCTAACCACAGAAGAGCTGCAACAGCAACAGACCACAGCTCAGGAGGAAGGTGCCTTCTTCAAAGATTAAGGACATTTGTGCAAAGTGGAGTGAGGTGCAAACATTTATAGTTGAACATCACCCTGACAAAGCTGTTGCAGGCCGTCTTGGCAACATGTACAGTGACAATGTCGTGTCCCATTTTAGGGAAATTTTATAGAAACGCCAGATACAGACCTCTCTGGAACACTTTTTTGAGCGACAGGGGTTCAGTGACTCTCAAGCTGTTCCTAGTTGCATTAAAAAACAAAGAAGGGAAGTAACCCCAGAAAAGGACTATGGAGGGGGATTTCCCTCCCAAACAATAGCACACCTCCATCCTCTCCCCTCCCCCTACCTCATCACTCATCAACAAGTCTTCAAGATAGGTAAGTGTCATTTTATTGTTTTATTCTGCATGTTTCATTGTTTTCTGTGTAGGTAAATGTATATTTCACATAAAAATTTTTTTTTTTTTAATACTTTTGGGTGTCTGGAACGGATTAATTGGATTTACATTATTTCTTATGGGGAAAATAAATTCAGAAATCGTCAGATTCGGGTTTAGTCACTCTTTCAGGAATGGATTAATTATAATAACTGGGGAGTCCACTGTATTTGTGTATTGTTCATCACGGAATTGTGCTTTTTTCGTTATTTTTGGGGCCCTTTATGTACACTGTATTTCTGCATACCTGGACTATACCAGAAGTAGCCCAGACTGTGACTAGGCCTCGTGGTGGATCAGAGACTGATCATTCAAGCTGTTAATGTTGGCTGCACTCAAACCAATGTAAGAACCACAGCCTGGCTTTTCAGGTACTGACTTTAGGTGCCTGTCCAGTGCCTTCTTGAAGACAGCCAGGGGTCTATTGGTAATCCTCCCTTATGTATGCTGGGAGGCAGTTGCAGTCTTGGGCCCCTGACAATTGTGTTGTCTCTTAGTGTACTCGTGACACTCTGCTTTTCATTGGGGAGATGTTGCATCGCCTGATCTTTTGCTTTCTTAGGGAATGATTTTTGTGTGCAAATTTGAGACTAGTTCTCCTAGGACTTTCCAAGTTTATCAAACTTTCAACACACTGGCCGTATCCCACCGAGGCGGGGTGGCCCAAAAGGAAAAACAAAAGCTTCTCCTTTTAAATTTAGTAATATATACAGGAGAAGGGGTTACTAGACCCTTGCTCCTGGCATTTTAGTCGCCTCTTACAACACGCATGGCTTACGGAGGAAGCCATGTGTGTGCATGCGTGTGTTCCGGGGAGTGCAAATTACTGTGCCCAGTAATTTCAGTGCTTTATTGTACTCATAAGTTTCGTGAAAGTATTCTGTACATTCTCCAGGTCTGCAGCTTCGCCTGCTTTGAAAGAGGCCGTTAGTGTGTAGCAATATTCCAGCCTAGAGACAAGTGATTTGAAAAGAATCATGGGCTTGGCATCCCTAGTTTTGAAGGTTCTCATTATCCGTCCTGTCATTTTCCTAGCAGATGTGGAAGATACCTTGCTGTGACCTTTGAGAGTGAGATCCTCAAACATCACTCCCAGGTCCTTTACATTAGTTTTCCCTCTACTGTGTGACTGTAATTTGCTTTATACTCTGATACACTTTTAATTTACTTGAGTTTTCAATATCAGAATAATTGAAATTTTTCTTCATTAAACTTCATATTGTTTTCTGTAGCCTATGTAAAGATTTGGTTGATGTCCACTTCGAGCCTTTCCAGTGTCACTGATGGATGACACTGTCATGTAATTCAGGAGTCTTCAGCAAAGGAAGACACGGTGCTGTGGCTTACATCTCTGTCTCTGTCAGATATGAGAATAAGGAACAGGATCGGGGCGAGTACTGAGCCTTGTGCAACAGAGCTTTCCACTGTGGCTGCTGCAGACTTTACTCAGTTTACTATTACCCTTTGTGTTCTTTTAGGAAGTTATAGATCATAGATGAATGGTTCAGAGAACCGACACGTTGATAAATTAGATCCATCTACCAACTTTTCAGTAATTCCTTAATCACACATTTTGTGTGCTATTACACCATGGTTGCACTTGTCAAAGACTTTCGCAAAGTCTGTGTACGCTGCATCTGCATTTTGTTTGTCCTCTATAGCATCTAAGACCTTGTCATAGCGGTCACAGGGTGAGACTGACATGAGAGATGCAGAAGAGAGTTTTGTGCCTTGTGTTGCGCCTGTGTGCTCTGTTATAGATATCAAGGAGAAGTTTGAGAGGAGAGTTTATATTGGAGTTTAATGTTCAATGTATGTAGTAGGCACAGTAATATTTTAGAACTCGATAGCAATTTCTCACAAAGGTCGGGTGACCCACAGAAAGAAAATACATATGCCATTACTGGTTCTCAAGATGTCTTTCCAGAAGTGTTTCAATATCATAATTAAAATGATCAATTGAAATGCAACAGAACTGTAATTTACATCTCTAGAACTAAAATTTAACTGCCTTCCAAAAATACCCTCATTTATATTCCTTTCCTTATGTTTCAACAGTAGGATGACTGATGATGATGACTGATGATGATGATAATGAGTGATGATGGTGATGATGATGGTGATGATGATGGTGATGAATGCACGTTTTTTCTAACATTAAAAATTCCACGACCATACAAACCCTGAAAATATAAATTAGGGTAAATTCTTTGTAGCTCTAATTATTTACCTTAAAATAATCTGTGTCCTGATGAAAGTTGCGAGTGAGACTGTTTATGACTGCATCCAAGTTCTCCGCTGCTCTGATAGTTTCTGCAGACACGTGGGCATCTTCACACAGCTGTACCAAGCTCACTACATCCTGAAGGTCTGGGATGAAACGTGCTGCATTGCTTGAACAGTGAAGACCCCCGGAACGTACCAAGCGGACGTAACCCATGGCATTTCCTAAATGAATTTGAACTCAAATTTTTTTTTTTTAAAATTTCATGATCATTATGAGTGGTACTGTGTAAAAATACAGTCTTGGGCATCTTCTAGGGTACTACCCTACTATCCTGGCCATGAGTATCAGCTGGGAGGGAAGAGGGGGGGATCTGCCAACTTACTTAACCTTGGGCATTTATTAGTCTTATTAGTTTTGAAATAATTTATAAAATTTGCCAAATTTTATAAATTATTTCAAAAATAAAATTGTCTTAATCTCATTATTGTAATGTGCTAAAATATAATACTGTAACTGCCTCTGTTCATATATAAAAAATTAATGTTCAATTTGAACCAACTATGATATATATGTCTGGTATTATGTAGTCCGTAAAGCCTCGACATGACAGTGGTTTTCTTTGCACTTGCAAATCAATATTGAAATTGCACATTGTAAACTATGCATGGAAATAGACTCCTTAAAACATGTCAGTCACACATTGTAAATTTTGCAAAGAAATAAAAAATTGAATTTGAATTTGAGGGCCAAGAGGACAAATCCGACTGATCATGGGCATCCTGCCATAGTGTCATCAGCTATCCCACCTTCACATGTGTCCTTAACTCTTAAACTGTCCAAATACAGATCTACGTTTACATGCATAGCGCTCCAACCTTGATTTTCTCCATTTGAAAGCATGTAAAAGACGTAGATCTGTGTTTGGACAGTTTAAGGGTTAAACACCACGAATTTGGTACATCCCCAATGATCTCTGACAGGTGATTTTCTTAATAAACCAACAACAACATGGTAATCACTGCTAATACCTTAACTTTAGTTAACCCTTTCAGGGTTTTGGCTTATGCCCCAGCTTATGCCCCAGGGTTTTTGACGTACTAGTATGCCTAAATTCTAGCGCCCTCAAATCTAGCGAGAGAAAGCTGGTAGGCCTACATATGAAAGAATGGGTCTATGTGGTCAGTGTGTGCAGTATAAAAAAAATCCTGCAGCACACAGTGCGTAATGAGAAAAAAAAAACTTTGTGTTTTTGAATTAAAACAGCGACTTTGCACTGTTATTTCGTATGGTATTTATTGTTGTATTCTAGTTTTCCTGGTCTCATTTTATAGGATGGAAGATATATTACAGAAATCGAGATGATTTTGATTGGTTTTACAATGAAAAGTACCTTGAAATTGAGCTCAAAGTAGCAGAAATGTTCAATTTTTACCAAAGTTCAAAAGTAAACAAATCATGCTATGCGTCCAATACATGTCAACTGGTGAGTCTAATATTCTTTCACAAGTGCACTGAGATTATTTATACCATTTCTACACTAATGCAGTAGTCTGCATAACAGTAAATCTTCTATATTTTTGAGAGAATAAAAATTCAAAGTGAAAAGCAAAAGAATGTAAGAGGGGCATGGGGACATGACTAATGAACAGAGGAAATGTTATTTCAGTGCCAGGAATGTCTTTCTTGTTTATTCTGGAACCTATTCGGAAATTGGCATCTTTTGAAATTTGTGCGAGATTGGCAAAATTGCTAAATTCTGACCACTGTATTGGATAGTTGAAATCGGTAAATGGGTGGTTTCTTGTACTCATTCGAGAGAAAAAATGGGGTTCTAGTGAAATAGTTATGATTTTTGACGACTAGTACACTGGAATTGGCCGAAAATAGGGCTCAAAGTGGGCAAAATCGCTGATGCGTAAACATTGTCGAGACCGCTAACTTCGCGAGAACATAATTCCATAAGTTTTCCAACAAATTTCATACTTTTAGTGTCATTATGATCGGGAAAAGATCCTCTATCTTTTCATAAGAAAAAATAATTTTTTTTTTTTAAATTTGGGGGACCCTGAGAACAAGTCTTGGAGAGGGTCTGTGGACCCTGAAAGGGTTAATGCAGAAAATGTTTCTCAAAACTGTACTTGATGCAAGAAGAAGTAAACATTGTATAAGGATAACTAATGCTAACCTCACAAATAACCTGCACATAGGAGAAAGAATCTCTTGACCATTAAATAGTCACTGTGTGACTAGTTAATGGTCCATTAAGTAATCACACACTAGTCATAATGGTCCATTAACTAGTCACACACTAGTCATAATGGTCCATTAACTAGTCACACACTAGTCATAATGGTCTATTAACTAGTCACACATACTAGTCATAATGGTCCATTAACTAGTAATACAGTGACTAGTTAACCCGTAAACGATCCAAACGTATATATACGTTTTTTCAACATTTGAAAGTATGTAAAAAAGTAGATATTCTTTTTGTTTTTTTACATTTGAAAATGTGTAAAAAAACTTTGATCTACTTTTTATTTTTTGTTATATTTGAAACTATGTAAAAAAAAAAAATAGATCTACTTTTGTAGCACTACACATGTGAACGTAGATCTGCTTGGACCGTTTACGTGTTAATGGTCCAAGTCAGACCAAAACATTGCTGTAAGTTTCTTACTCATATGACCTGGCTATTTGTGTATTGTTCCAGTCATGGTATTGTGCCTGTTTCTATTTTAACCCTCTGAAGGTCCAGACCCCCAGTCTGAAAATTTCCCCACACGGTCCAAGAATTAAAAAAAAAAAATTCTTATGTAATGGTAGAAAATCTTTTTCTGAAGGTAATAAAGCAAAAAGTATGAAATTTAAAAAAAAAAAAAATTACGCTCTCATGAATTTTGCTGTGTCAATGATATTTATGCATTGGTGATTTTGCCCACTTTGAATCCTATTTTTGGCCAATTACATTGTTCCATTAGACCAAATTCTTAGCTATTTCACTAGTATGTATTCCATTTTATGTACTGAGCACAAGAAATCACCCAGTCAACTACTTCAATTACCCAATAAAGTGATTGGAAAATGGTAACTTGGCCAATTTCACACTAAGTTCAAAATATTCCAATTTCAAAATCGGGTCCAGAATAAACAAAACAGGCATTCCTGGCACTAAAATAACATTTACTCTGTTTATTAGTTATGTTTCAGGCTTTACAGATGAATTCCATTTTTTATTCACATTAAGAATTTTTATTCACACTATAAAATAGAAGATTTACTGTTATTCAATACTGTAATAATTGTATAAATAATATCAGTGCATTCATGAATGCACATCAGACCCACCAGCTGACGTGTACTGAATGCGTGATGTGATTTGTTTACTCTTGAACATTGGCAAACATTGAATATTTCCACTATCTTGAGCTGAGTTTTAAGCTATGTTCAGTAATAAAACCAATCAATATTTCTGTAATCTATCTTCCTTACTGTCAAATGAGACAAAGAAACTACGAATATAATGATAAAAACCATACAAATATACACCACAAAGTTGCTGTTTTAATCCAAAAACACAGTTGCAGTTTTTTTTTCTCTCATTATGCATTGCATGCTACAGGATTAGTTTTATATGGTGCACACTTACCACATAGATGCATTCTCTCATATCTAGGCCCAAATTTACTACTCACAGTTTATCTGAGTAAGCTGACCTCATGACATAATACTATGGCACGGACCCTGGCTTCAAAACTGTACAATTACGACATAGACCCTCAAAGAGTAAAATACTAAATTTTTTACCTATGCTAATATCTCAATGACCTAGTTCAGGTGCTATGTACAGTTGTATGGTATAGATCAGGTGCTATGTACAGTTGTATGGTATAGATCAGGTGCTATGTACAGTTGTGTGGTATAGATCAGGTGCTATGTACAGTTGTGTGGTATAGATCAGGTGCTATGTACAGTTGTATGGTATAGATCAGGTGCTATGTACAGTTGTGTGGTATAGATCAGGTGCTATGTACAGTTGTATGGTATAGATCAGGTGCTATGTACAGTTGTATGGTATAGATCAGGTACTATATACAGTTGTGTGGTGTAGATCAGGTGCTATGTACAGTTGTATGGTATAGATCAGGTGCTATGTACAGTTGTGTGGTATAGATCAGGTGCTATGTACAGTTGTATGGTATAGATCAGGTGCTATGTACAGTTGTGTGAGATCAGGTGCTATGTACAGTTGTGTGGTATAGATCAGGTGCTATGTACAGTTGTGTGGTATAGATCAGGTGCTATGTACAGTTGTGTGGTACAGATCAGGTGCTTTATACAGGTGTATCAAATGAACACAAAGTTTAAAATATAAATGACTGCTGAATATTTCAACACAGGCAGATGATGGTAAAGTTACCAATATGGGTAATAAGTCCTCTGAACTGGTCCAGGTATGACAGTCCATCTCCAGTTAATCCAAGTTTGCGAATGCCACGGTTAAACTTCTGTGCTCGTTCGTAAGGAAAATATTCTTGACTGATTTTAACCTATAACATACCAATAAATAAAAATATAAAATTAGAAGTTAAATAACCATCAGCAATTAAACAAAATAAAAACCAATAAACTCACAACATTGTCAATGAGAATAAGGGTAATGTACTTGAATAAATCTACAAAACACACAGTATAGCTCAAAACAGGCTTAATATTGCTAGTCAATACTAAGTACCTGTTAGAAAGTAACATAACTCAGCATGATAGCTATACATACACAAAATTATATGACAACAATACAGTGAGCACTTAAATGCCACATGGAAAACAAGTGAGAAAGCTCCCATTATAAAATACATTTAAGAACTTAACACAAACACAAGTGACAATAAGCAGCTCACTAAGAAGCACCGAACTACACAACACTGCAGTAAACTGTGAACCTTCTTTTGTTATATTTTCTAGAAGTGGTAATGGTGGCACATTATTTTATGTTGCAAGAAGGCACTAGAAGCCCCTGCAAGAGTGAATAAGAGGCCCCTGCAAGAGTGAACAAGAGGCCCCTGCAAGAGGGCACCAGAAGCTCCTGCAAGTGGGAACAAAAGGCCCCTGAAAGAGTGAATAAGAGGCCTCTGCAAGAGTGAACAAGAGGACCCTGCAGGGTGAACAAGAGGCCCCTGCAAGAATGAACAAGAGGTTCCTGCAAGAGTGAATAACAGGCCTCTGCAAGAGTTAATAACAGGCCTCTGCAAGAGTGAATAACAGGCCTCTGCAAGAGTGAACAAGAGGTCCCTGCAAGAGTGAACAAGAGGCCCCTGCAAGAGTGAACAAGAGGCCCTTGCAAGAGGGCACTAGAAGCTCCTGCAAGAGGGAACAAGAGGCCCCTACAAGAGGGCACTAGAGGCTCCTGCAAGAGTGAACAAGAGGCCCCTGCAAGAGGGCACTAAAGGTCCATGCAAGAGGGAACAAGAGGCCTTTGCAAGAGGGTACTAGAGGCCCCTGCATGAGTGAACAAGACCCCCCCCTGCAAGAGGGTACTAGAGGTCCCTGCAAGAGGAAACAAGAGGCCCCTGCAAGAGGGCACTAGAGGCCCCTGCAAGAGGGAACAAGAGGCCCCTGCAAGAAGGTACTAGAGACCCCTGCAAGAGGGAACAAGAGGCCTTTGCAAGAGGGCATTAGAGGTCCCTGCAAGAGGGCACTAGAGGCCCCTGAAAGAGGGAAAAAGAGACCTTTGCAAGAGGGAACTGGAGGCCCCTGTAAGAAGGCACTAGAGAGGCCCTTGCAAGAGGGACCAAGAGGCCTTTGCAAGAGGGCACTGGAGGCCCCTGCAAGAAAGCACTAGAGGCCCCTGCAAAAGAGCACTAGTGGCCCCTACAAGAGGGAATAAGAAGCCTTTGCAAGAAGGCACCAGAGGACCCTACAAGAGGGCACTAGAAGCCCCTGCAAGAAGGAACAAGAGGCCACTGTAAGAGGGCACTAGAGGCCCATGCAAGAGGGAGCAAGAGGCCTTTGCAAGAGGGCACTAGAGGCCCCTGCAAGAGGGAACAAGAGGCCCCTGCAAGAGGGTACTAGAGGCCCCTGCAAGAGGGAACAAGAGGCCCCTGTACTAGAGACCCCTGCAAGAGGGAACAAGAAGTCTTTGAAAGAGGGCACTAGAGACCCCTGCAAGAGGGAACAAGAGGCCTTTGCAAGAGGGCATTAGAGGTCCCTGCAAGAGGGCACTAGAGGCCCCTGAAAGAGAGAACAAGAGACCTTTGCAAGAGGGAACTGGTGGCCCCTGTAAGAGGGCACTAGAGGCCCTTGCAAGAGGGACCAAGAGGCCTTTGAAAGAGGGCACTGGAGGCTCCTACAAGAGAGCACTAGAGGCCCCTACAAGATGGAATAAGAAGCCTTTGCAAGAAGGCACTAGAGGTCCCTACAAGAGAGCACTAGAGGCCCCTGCAAGAGGGAACAAGAGGCCTTTGCAAGAGGGCACTAAAGGCCCCTGCAGATGGATACTAGACACACCTACAAGAGGACACTAGAAGACCATGCAAGAGAATACTAGAGGCCCACGCAAGAGAGCACTAGAGGCCCCTGGTTATCCAAGGGACAGATTGTGGAGCAGTAGAAGCTGATATCGTGGAAGGCTCAAAACTCTGGACTACTGCAACAAGTTTAAATTTACTGAGACACAAAACTAAACAACATAATGATACATACAATACAGTTAAGTAGAGTAATACATTATCTAACAAAAGAGATATTTACAAATGCTCCTTGACTTACGATGGGGCTACTGTCCAACAAACCCATTGTAAGTGAAAAATATTGTGTCGAATATGAGCACGATATGGTAAATAAGCGAATAAATAACTGTCACAGAATAAGTAAATAAACAAATAATTACTGTAACTAAGTACCTACATTGAAAAGTCAATAAATGAATACAAGTTACAGAATAGCTTTTGCATAATTGTATAGTTAAGCCATCTTAAGCCAAGCAGCACCTGTATATTTTGAAGAAAAGAAGTTTTATAGACTGAGCACCATAACAATACACTCCACTGAATATAAAGATCATGCTTCAAGTGGAATGTGGTATTTACTAAAAGTAGTAGTATCAAGATAAGGAAGCTTAATAGAGAAGATCTGAAGGCAGGAAATCGATTCTCTGTTCTCCAAGGTGAGTGTACTTCAGTGGTTAGCGTGGTTAAAGGTACCACTGACTCCCCTGATAATCAAGGTAAGAACACTCTGGTTGTGGGTAACTCATAGGTAAGATATATGGACTGTGCTTTCTGTAACAGAGATAGGAACGTTAGACAGTGTGTGCTTTCCAGAAGCTGGTATTGATGATGTAGTCAACAAGTTAGATAATACTGTCAGGTAATGGGAACAAATCCATCATCTGTCTTAGCACTGGTGGAAATGATATCGGGAAGGGCAGGAGACAAGAGCTGCTGGATAAGTACAAGTCAGTCATAGATGTAATAAGGTCTAAGGAAGGGGTCCCAATCATATGTAGCATCTTGTCTAGAAGGGGAGTGGGCAATGAATGGATGTCTAGGGCAACTGGTGCAAATTACTGGCTAGACACCATTACTGCAAGGAATTTGCAATCCCATTCATTGATACTTTTATTTTTTTTATTGACACATCGACCGATTCACACCAAGGCAGGGTGGACCAAAAAAAAAAAAAAAACTTTCATCATCATTCACTCCATCACTGTCTTGTCAAAGGGGTGCTTTACACTACAGTTATAAAACTGCAACAGTAACACCCCTCCTTCAGAGTGCAGACACTGTACTTCCCATCTCCAGGACTCAAGTCCAGCCTGCTGGTTTCCCTGAATCCCTTCATAAATGTTACTTTGTTCACAATCCAACAGCACATCAAGTATTAAAAACCATTTGTCTTCATTCACTTCTATCAAATATGCTCACGTATGCCTGCTGGAAGTTCAAGCCCCTCACACACAAAACCTCCTTTACCCCCTCCCTCCAACCTTTCCACGGCTGACCCCTACCCCTCCGTCATTCCACTACAGATTTATACACTCTCAAAGTCATTCTGTTTCATTCTATTCTCTCTACATGTCTGAACCACCTCAGCATCCCCTTCCGAGCCCTCTGGATAATAGTTTTGGTAATCCTGCACCTTCTCCTAGTTTCCAAGCTACGAATTCTCTGCATTATATTCACACCACACATTGCCCTCAGACATGACATCTCCACTGCTTCCAGCCTTCTCCTTGTTGCAATATTCATCACCCATGCTTCACACCCATATAAGAGCATTGGTATAACTATACTCTCATATATTCTCCTCTTTGCTTCCAAGGACAAAGCTCTTTGTCTCCACAGGCTCCTAAGTGCACCACTCACCCTTTCCCCTCATCAGCTCTACGATTCACCTCATCTTTCACAGACCCATCTGCTGACATGATCACTCCTAAATATCTGAACACATTCACCTTCTCCATACTCTCTCCCTCCAATCTGATATCCAATCTTTCATCACCTAATCTTTTCATTATCCTCATCACCTTACTCTTTCCTATATTCACTTTTAATTGGTAACTGGGACAAATTTTACGGTGAATAAACATAATATGTATGCAAGGAATGGGGTACATCTCTCAGGGGCTGAAGTGGCTGCATTAGAAAACTCGACTGAGGGGGACATAGCCGACTTGTCTAGGACTTTAAACTGATAGATTATAGAGGTATGGGTGTATGTGGGAAACAATAAAGCTGCAGAACAAGGGCTGAAAACAGCAGATATTACCAGGATACCTCAGGGATATGTTTAACCCTTTGAGGGTCGACAGGCCCTCTCAGAAACTTGTTCTCAGGGTCGGCCAAATTAAAAAAAAAAAAAATTATTTTTTCTTATGAAAAAATTGAGTTTTTTTTTCTAAACATTATAGGATAAACAAAAAAAATTTACCATCAATACTTACGGAGATATGGATGCATGAAGTTTGCAGAAAATGAGCCGCGTATGGCAACAGCGGTGACTGCCGCTCACCCGGTAAACTTTAGTTTACTTGTATTTGAAGGTTTGTTGTTTTTTTCACTATTTTATTTTTTCACATAACTTATGTGGCCTATGAGACCAAAGTAAGGTGCAATGTACATATATACACTCGTTGTATACAACACAATAAGCACACAAACATAATTATCAATATATTGCTTACAAAACTTGTTTACAAAAACAAACAATACAAAACATTGTTTATTTTTATTGTTCTATAATATATATACCAATATACAGTCACTGAACATATTCCTATTAGTTCTGCAGCTTGTGGAACTCTGAAACATGGTGTCATACACAATGGTGTTTTATCTTTCTCCCTCATTCTATCTCTTTCAATCTGTCTCTCTCTTTCTATCTGTCTGTCTATCTCTGTCTCACAGGTACACATAAATACAAGTATACATAGTATAAATTACCTAGGATAACCCAAGAAATCCAGACAAAGTGCTATACTCTGCTTGGAGATGTGAGTAAAAGTGATGACACAGTCTTGTGGCTCTCTGAGACAGAGAGCTAGACGGATAGACAGATAGACAGGGAGCTTGACAGACAGACAAATAGACAGACAGAAATGTTAGTGTACCAGTACCAGTGTACTAGTGTTCCACCCTCCTCCTCCTCTTCTTCCTCTTCCTCCTCTTCCCCCTACTCTTCCTCCTCTTCCCCCTACTCTTCCTCGTACTCTTCCTCTTCCTCCTACTCTTCCTCCTCCTCCTCTTCTTCCTCTTCCTCCTACTCTTCCTCTTCCTCCTACTCTTCCTCCTCCTCCTCCTCCTCCTCTTCTTCCTCTTCCCCCTAATCTTCCTCTTACTATTCCTCTTCCTCCTCCTCTTCCTCTTATTCCTCTTCCTCCTACTCTTCCTCTTCCTCCTCCTCCTCTTCCTCCTCCTCCTCTTCTTCCTCTTCCCCCTACTCTTCCTCCCTCTCCTTCTCCTCCTCCTCCATAGTGTAAATTACCAGGAGTCGTCAGCTGTCAAAATGACATATTGTCTCATTAGTCACTCCCCCTCCCGCCTGTCAAAACAATGGGGTCGGATGCTGCTTCCCTTCCTCCATTCTATCTAATTATCTTTCTCCCTCATTCTATCTGTCTTTTTATCTCTGTCTCACAGGTACACATAAATACAAGTATACATAGTATAAATTACCTAGGATAACCCAAGAAACCCAGACAAAGTGCTATACTCTGCTTGAAGATGTGAGTAAAAGTGATGACGCAGTCTTGTGGCTCTCTGAGACAGAGAGCTAGATGGATAGACAGGGAGCTTGACAGGCAGGCAAATAGACAGACAGAAATGTTAGTATACCAGCAAAAACAAAGGGAGGGAGATGTTTATCTCATCTTTTGGCATCAGCTCTACCCTCATTTACCCTCATCAAACGTCAGCACTTATCAGATGTTATCTCCCCTTATCTTGTTACTGTCATGGGTGACCATTTATTATTACCTATTATTATTATTATGTATTATTATTATGTATTATTATTATTATGTATTATTATTATTATGTATTATTGTTATCATTACGTATTCTTCTTCTTCCTCCTCCTCCTCTTCTTCTTCCTCCTCCTCCTCTTCTTCCTCCTCCTCCTCCTCCTCCTCCTCTTCTTCTTCCTCCTCCTCCTCCTCCTCTGCCTCCTCCTCCTCTTGCCTCCTCCTCCTCTTGCCTCCTCCTCCTCTGCCTCCTCCTCCTCTGCCTCCTCCTCCTCTGCCTCCTCCTCCTCCTCCTCCATTCTTGGAACAAGTTTGAAGAGCTTGTAGTTCATAATCACTATCACTATCATCACCAATGCTCACATCTGAGTCTGGGATTTTGGAAAATAGGAGTTTCCTCTTTGATTCTGGTACAACTGAACGTGAACAAGATGGCCCAGCACCAGAGGTGGAAGGCTGTGGGTTGTCTGGGTTTTCCTCACTATTACCCATATTATGGTCATTAGTTTCGGTCAAAACCTCACCAGAACCTTGAAACTCATCTTCACTGTCACTTCCATCTGTATTAGAACTGTCACTGGGGAACAAAAGTGTCCCAATTCGCTGAGGAGTGAGGAACTTCTTACCACAGGGCATGGTGGAAATTGTGTACTATGATGGCATTCCCACAATGCACCACTGGGTCCCAGATTTTTTTCCTACTGCGCACACCCACCACACAGACCCATTCTCTCACATCTAGGCTTATCAGCCTTTTCCTGTGAGATTTGAGGCCGCTAGAATTTATGCGTACTAGTACGACAAAAACCCCTACGCGTAAGACGTACTAGTACGACCAAAACCCTCAAAGGGTTAATATACAATAATCAAAATAAAGTTGCTAGTACTGGCAAAGCAACTGATCAACAAAGAAAGACAGTAGAAGGCAGGGAGTGACTAGCTCCCTTAAGGTTTACTATACTAACAGTAGGAGTCTAAGAAATAAGATAGATGAGATAAGAGTACTTGCATGTGCAGGTAATATAGATATTATTGCTATAACAGAGACCTGGTTCAACATGAAAGACAGAGAAATGCCTTCTGAATGCCACATACAAGGCTATAAACTTTTCCATACTGATAGGGTCAATAGGAAGGGTGGTGGATTAGCGATGTATGTCGGAGATAATTTAAATTGTTGTGTTAGACAAGATGTAAGATTAGAAGCATCGGACACAAAATCTGTTTGGCTACAGTTTCTCGAGGGTCACGACAAATTAATTTTAGGTGTGATTAACAGGCCCCTAAATCTTGATAGGGAGTACAGTAAGCTGCTATGGGACGAAATTCATAAGGCATCTCGATATGAAAATGTCATGTTAATGGGAGATTTTTAACTTTAGACAAATTGATTCGAACAATATGACAGGAAATCTTGAATCTAGTGACTCTCTTGATACGATTCAGGATTGCTTTTTAAAACAGTTTGTGACAGAACGAACTAGAGGAAACAATCTGCTTGACTTGGTTCTTGCCAACACGAAATCACTAATTAATAATCTTGAGGTTAATGATGCACTTGGGGAGTGATCACAAGTCACTTAATTTCAATATATCATGGAATTACTCAAATAACTGCAATCAAGCCTCTGTCCCAGACTTCCACTTAGCTGGTTTCATGGGACTGAGAAATTACCTGGGTGGGCTAAACTGGAATGACCTGGCTATGGGTCAGGTAGGTGGTGTTGGTTGTCAATATGATGTTTTTCAGAGCACAGTTCCAGCTGCCCAGATAACTTATGTTCCAAGTAGGGAAATCAGATCAACCAAAAATGATCCCAAATGGATAAACAATGGATTAAAACATCTCATAGGCCTAAAGAGAGGCATATTTAGGCATATCAAAAGAGGGCATTGGTAGTTAAGAAATCAATATATTCAGTTACAGAGAAAAATAAAAAAGGGAATAAGACAAGCAAGCGATTCAAAGACTAACCCAAAAGATTTCTTTCAGGTATATACAAATAAGATTAGGGACAAGACTGGCCCACTCAAAAGTAGCTCAGGTCAGATCACTGACAGGGAAAGGGAAATGTGTGAAATTTTTAACTCTTATTTGCTCTTAATTTTAATGCGGGAAGATACTAAGGAAATTCCAGAAATAATAAATTGTGTAGAACAGGACGAAAATAAACTATGTATGATTAGGGTAACTAGTGACAAGGCCCTCAGACAACCAGAGAAATTAAAACCAAAGAAATCCTCAGGCCCTGATGAACTATTTGTATGGGTTTTAAAGGAATGTAAAGAGGACCTTAGCAAACCTTCGGCTAGTCTTTTCAACATACCACTACAAACTAGCATAGTGCCAGAGAAGTGGAAAATGGCAAAGCAGGAGACAGGTCCTTAGGTTTGAACTATAGATCTCAATAGTGGGAAAGTTTATGGAATCAATACTTGTGAGGCAATTCAGAGCCATCTTGAAAGGCATAAATTGATTAAAGAATCTCATCATAGTTTTACAAAAGGGTGTTTCTGCCTTACAAATTTACTAACTTTTTTCACCAAGGTATTTGAGGAGGTAGATCATGGTAATGAATATAGTATTGTGTATATGGACTTCAGTAAGGCTTTTAATAGAGTTCCACATTAGAGGCTGTTGAGGAAAATCAAGGCACATGGAATAGGAGGTGAAGTTTTTTCCTGGGTAGAGGCAGCAGAGAGTTTGCATCAATGGGGAGATATCAGAGTGGATGCACATCACAAGTGGTGTTTCACAGGGGTAAGTGGTGGGGCCTTTGTTGTTCATAATTTATATAAACGACATTGACGAGGGAATAAATATTGACACAAGCAAGTTTGCTGATGACACCAAAATAAGTCGCCTAATTCTTTCTAATGAGAACATTAGAGCATTCCAGGAAGATTGGAATGGACTGATGCAGTGGTTGGAGAAGTAGCAGATGCAGTTTAAAACAGACAAATGCAAAGTTCTAAACATTAGACAAGAAAATAACCATGCCACACAAACTAAATAATGTAGAACATAATATTACTGATTGTGACAAGGATTTGGGAGTTCTGGTTAGCAGTAATCTAAAACCAAGACAACAGTGCATAAGTGTTCACAATAAAGCAAACAGAATCCTTGGCTTTATATGAAGGAGCATAAATAATAGAAGTCCTCAGGTTGTTCTTCAACTCTATGTATCCTTGGTGAGGCCTCATTTAGATTATGATGTACAGTTCCGGTCACCGTATTACAGAATAGATATAAAAGCTCTGGAAAACGTACAAAGGAGGATGACAAAGTTGATCCCAAGTAACAGAAATCTTCCCTATAAGGACAGATTTAGGCCCTGAATCTGCACTCTCTAGAAAGGCATAGAATTAGGGGGGATATGACTGAGGTATATAAATGGAAAACAGGAATAAATAAAGGGAATGTAAATAGCATGCTAAAAATATCTAGCCAAGACAGGACACACAGCAATGGTTTTAAGATGAAAAAAATCAGATCAGGAAGGATATAGGAAAGCACTGTGTTACGCCTGGTCGGCTTATGAATTACTTCGAGCCAATATCACTTAATATTATATTGAGAACTTGCTTGTTATTAGCTAAAAAAAACAAGTCCAATTGTATAATATTATCTGTGGCCTCATATAAAGTTACCAAATGGAATCATGTAAATTTATGTAAATAGTAAAATTATTTAGGTTAGGTGTAAAAGTGGGATATGTGAAGCACTTGGTAACAGCCAGTTTCTGGTTAACACGCTCATCCTCTAAGGCCTAAGCGCATGTCATATGACCTACTTTATGTCAGGTCACCCCTCCCTAACTACAGTCAGTAGCAGCCGATCAACAAGGGGCATTGCTTGGAAGTCCCTTAGATTATACATAAGGTGCTCATGGGGGACTTCTTCTTTCTTTCAACAAACCGGCCGTATCCCACCGAGGCGGGGTGGCCCAAAAGGAAAAACGAAAGTTTCTCCTTTTACATTTAGCAATATATACAGGAGAAGGGGTTACTAGCCCCTTGCTCCCGGCATTTTAGTTGCCTCTTACAACACACATGGCTTACGAAGGAAGAATTCTATTCCACTTCCCCATGGAGATAAGAGGAAATAAACAAGAACAAGAACTAGAAAGAAAATAGAAGAAAACCCAGAGGGGTGTGTATATATATGCTTGTACATGTATGTGTAGTGTGACCTAAGTGTAAGTAGGAGTAGCAAGACGTACCTGAAATCTTGCATGTTTATGAGACAGACAAAAGACACCAGCAATCCTATCATGTAAAACAATTACAGGCTTTCATTTTACACTCACTTGGCAGGATGGTAGTACCTCCCTGGGCAGTTGCTGTCTACCAACCTACTACCTAGGTCCTGGGGAACTTATCTGTGTTATGTCAAATGTCAACTATCTGATATATTCACCAGAGATCTGAAAACCTCTGGGTAATGACTAGTAACTTTATTCGTGTGATTGGAAATGAAACCTTAAGGTCCTGTACATAGTTCTTTCTTTCTTTCAACACACCGGCCGTATCCCACCGAGGTGGGGTGGCCCAAAAGGAAAAACGAAAGTTTCTCCTTTTACATTTAGTAATATATACAGGAGAAGGGGTTACTAGCTCCTTGCTCCCGGCAATTTAGTCGCCTCTTACAACACGCATGGCTTACGGAGGAAGAATTCTGTTCCACTTCCCCATGGAGATTTTTATTTTATTATTTTTTTTATTATCACACTCCCCGATTCCCACTAAGGCAGGGTGGCCCGAAAAAGAAAAACTTTCACCATCATTCACTCCATCACTGTCTTGTCAGAAGGGTGCTTTACACTACAGTTTTTAAACTGCAACATTAACACCCCTCCTTCAGAGTGCAGGCACTGTACTTCCCATCTCCAGGACTCAAGTCCGGCCTGCCGGTTGCCCTGAACCCCTTCATAAATGTTACTTTGCTCACACTCGAACAGCACGTCAAGTATTAAAAACCATTTGTCTCCATTCACTCCTATCAAACACGCTCACGCATGCCTGCTGGAAGTCCAAGCCCCTTGCACACAAAACCTCCTCTACCCCCTCCCTCCAACCTTTCCTAGGCCGACCCCTACCCTGCCTTCCTTCCACTACAGACTGATACACTCTTGAAGTCACTCTGTTTCGCTCCATTCTCTCTACATGTCCGAACCACCTCAACAACCCTTCCTCAGCCCTCTGGACAACAGTTTTGGTAATCCCGCACCTCCTCCTAACTTCCAAACTACGAATTCTCTGCATTATATTCACACCACACATTGCCCTCAGACATGACATCTCCACTGCCTCCAGCCTTCTCCTCGCTGCAACATTCATCACCCATGCTTCACACCCATATAAGAGTGTTGGTAAAACTATACTCTCATACATTCCCCTCTTTGCCTCCAAGGACAAAGTTCTTTGTCTCCACAGACTCCTAAGTGCACCACTCACCCTTTTCCCCTCATCAATTCTATGATTCACCTCATCTTTCATAGACCCATCCGCTGACACGTCCACTCCCAAATATCTGAATACATTCACCTCCTCCATACTCTCTCCCTCCAATCCGATATCCAATCTTTCATCACCTAATCTTTTTGTTATCCTCATAACCTTACTCTTTCCTGTATTCACTTTTAATTTTCTTCTTTTGCACACCCTACCAAATTCATCCACCAATCTCTGCAACTTCTCTTCAAGAACAAGAACTAGAAAGAAAATAGAAGAAAACCCAGAGGGGTATGTATATATATGTATATGTATATATATACTAGTCATTACCTCTGGGAAATGACTAGTAACTTTATTCGTGTGATTGGAAATGAAACCTTAAGGTCCTGTACATAGTTATTTGTAAATATAATTGCACACTTGTAAGATATGAGAGGAAATCTTAATACAGTGGACCCTCGCCTAACGAACGCATCGCATAATGTTAAATCTGCCTAACGAAGCATTCGAGTGTAAAAATTTTGGCCCGCTTAACGATAAAAAACTCGCCCAATGTGGTTTCTCCAAAACCTGTCCATCCAGCCTGAGCGCCTCAGCTGCCTTGCCGTCATTGTTTACAAGCCAGGGTGGCCGGTTGCATGCATACATTCGATACATTTTGTATTATTGCATTGTTTATAGTGATTGTAACTGCTAAGTCACCTTCAGACTTCACAATGAGGCAGCCATTAATAACTTCACAACAGCAGTAGCAAACATTGACTGGCACACTGAGCTAGAAATCTATACAGATATTGACGAATGTATTAATAATTTTCTAAAAAAGACCCAATACCTCTATAACAAGCACTGCCCTAAAAAAACTAAACAGATGACAGCTAAGAGACTGAACAGTCCCTGGTTAACACCCAGCATTCTCAAATCCATAAATACAAAACACCAATATGAAAAACAGTACAGAATGGGTCACATAACCAGAGACCAAACAAAACGTTACTCGTCAATCCTAACCAGCCTGATAAGAAGGGCAAAAAAATTGTATTATGAGAACAGATTATCCAACTTACGAGGTGATATAAAAAAGACCTGGAAAACCCTATCAGAAATTCTAGGAACAAAAAAGATATCACGAAATAGCGAAATAAAATTAGCAAAATCAGATGAACCCCAACTCCCACCAACAGAAACAGCAAACAGACTCAATGACTTCTTCTCCACTATAGGACAAAACCTTGCCAATAAAATCCCAAGCTCAGATACCCCACCAAATGACTACCTCACTGGCAACTACCCGAACACACTGTTCCTAGCTCCGACTAACCCATACGAAGTCTCCCTTATTATCAACACGCTAAAAAACAAGGCAGGAGATTTAAATACCTTACCACCCTTTATATACAAAAAAGTGTCACAAGTGCTATCACCAATCATTGCAACACTCTTTAACAAATCCATTGAATCCTCCACCTTCCCCACAGTACTCAAAATAGCAAGGGTCACCCCGATCCACAAAGGAGGAGACCAAACAGAGTTGAATAACTATAGGCCAATATCCAACTTACACCCTCTCTCAAAAATCTTCGAAAAATTAATTCATAAACGAATCTACTCCTACCTTATCTCCCAAAACATACTCAACCCCTGCCAATTTGGATTCAGGCCAAATAAAAATACTAATGATGCTATTATACACATGCTAGAACATATATACACTGCAATAGAGAAAAAAGAAGTCCCACTGGGGATCTTCATTGACTTACGTAAAGCTTTTGATACAGTTAACCATGACTTGCTCCACGTAAAATTGTCACACTATGGTATAAGAGGGCACTCCCTCAACTACCTCAAGTCATACCTCAGCAACAGAAGCCAATATGTGTATGCAAATGGGGCAAACTCTTCTGCACAACCAATTACAGTTGGTGTCCCACAGGGAAGTGTCCTTGGCCCTCTTCTCTTTCTCCTATACATAAATGACCTACCAAATGCTTCGCAATTACTCAAACCCACACTATTTGCAGATGACACTACATACGTCTTCTCCCACCCGAGCCCAGTCACGCTAGCCAATACTGTAAATACCGAATTACAGAAAATATCTACCTGGATGAGGACTAACAAACTTACACTAAACATTGACAAAACCTACTTCATTCAGTTTGGTAACAGAGCTACAGATGTCCCTCTTAACATAATGATAAACGGATCACCTATCACAAAGCTAACAGAGGGAAAATTCTTAGGAATCCACCTTGATAATAGACTCAAATTTCATACACATATACAACAAATTTCTAAGAAAATTTCCAAGACTGTAGGCATACTATCGAAGATACGGTACTATGCTCCACAGTCAGCCCTCCTGGCCTTATATCACTCTCTTATTTACCCCTATCTCACCTATGGAATTTGTGCATGGGGCTCAACAACAAGTAAACATCTCAGACCACTAATTACCCAACAAAAGGCTGCAGTTAGAATGATAACAAATTCTCACTATAGGCAGCACACTCCACCAATATTCAATACACTAAACCTATTCACCATACAAAACATTCATACTTATTACTGCACCTATTACATACATAGAACACTTAACTCTGATATTAACCCTCCCCTCAAACATCTCCTTGCCAACCTCAACAGAACACATGACCATAACACAAGGCACAGATCACTCTTTGATGTTCCTCGTGTCCATCTCACACTTTGCAAAAACTCAATGCACATAAAAGGCCCTAAAATCTGGAACTCATTACCTGTAAATATAAAAGAAACACTACCTGTTTATAAATTCAAGTCTCTTCTCAAAGATCACTTACTCACCCAAAACCAAATAAATACTGAATAACTGAACCTTATAAATTGTATATCTTAAATGTTTCTCACAATTATATCACATAAATGTAATACCTAAAACCCAATCTAACTTTATTATTTTTTAAATACACTACCTAACAGAATACTCCATTCTACTGAATGTACAACAATGCATACAACCATATGACCTGTCTTTGTAATACTCACTTGTGCTTTATAGTAATCTGTTTACATTAAAGTTTTATCACCGATGTCATCATTGCTTAGTTCATCTTAAGTTAATTTTAAGCCAGCCCGTAATGCTATGCATAGTATAAGTGGCTTTGGCATACTGCTCTTTTCTGTATTTTTTGTACCTCTGTATGTGTGCACAAATTTTTAAATAAATAAATAAATAAATAAAAGTAAGCCACCATGGGCCCCATGGGCCCAAAGAAAGCTTCTAGTGCCAGCCATGTGGTAAAAAGGGTGAGAAATACTATCATACCGCAGTCAGGTGTTGCTGCACCACGGTCAGCTGTTGCTGCACCACCGTCAGCTGTTGCTGCACCATGGTCAACTGCTGCTGCACCACAGTCAGCTGTTGCTGAACCACTGTCAGCTGCTGCTGCACCACAGTCAGCTGCTGCTGCACCATGGTGAACTGCTGCTGCACCACAGTCAGTTGTTGCTGAACCACGGTGAGCTGCTCCTGCACCACGGTCAGCTGCTGCTGCACTACAGTCAGCTGCTGCTGCACCATGGTCAGCTGCTGCTGCATCACCATCATCTGTTTCTGACCAACATGACTCGTCCCGAACCTGTCCATCCAGCACTGCTGTCATTGTTTACAAGCCAGGGTGGCTCGTTGCATGCATACATTCGATACATTTTGTATTATTCCATTGTTTATAGTGCTTGTAACCGCTAAACAAGCCACCATGGGCCCAAAGAAAGCTTCTAGTGCCAACCCTGTGGTAAAAAGGGTGAGAAATACTATCGTACCACAGTCAGCTGCTGCTGCACCACTGTCAGCTGTTGCTGGACCAGTCAGCTGTTGCTGGACCAGTCAGCTGTTGCTGCACCATGGTCAGCTGTTGCTAGACCAGTCAGCTGTTGCTGCACCATGGTCAGCTGCTGCTGGACCAGTCAGCTGTTGCTGGATCAGTCAGCTGTTGCTGGATCAGTCAGCTGTTGCTGCACCACAGTCAGCTGTTGCTGGACCAGTCAGCTGTTGCTGGATCAGTCAGCATTAGTTGCACCACGGTCAGCTGTTGCTGGACCAGTCAGCTGTTGCTGGATCAGTCAGCTGTTGCTGCACCACGGTCAGCTGTTGCTGGACCAGTCAGCTGTTGCTGGATCAGTCAGCTGCTGCTGCACCACAATCAGCTGCTGCTGCACCACAGTCAGCTGTTGCTCCACCACCATCAGCTGTACTACTCAAAGATGTGGAGAGAGTATTGTTGGTGTGGCTTAACGTGAAACAATTACCGAGAAACGATTAACCCCAGAGGGTTAGCCACCCAGGATAACCCAAGAAAGCCAGTGCATCATCGAGGACTGTAACTTATTTCCATTGGGGTCCTTAATCTTGTCCCCCAGGATGCGCCCCACAACAGTCAACTAACACCCAGGTGAACAGGAAAAAATGCCTGGAATTAGTGCTCATATTGGTGAATTTAAGGCCAGCAAAGGTTGGTTTGAGAGATTTAAGAATTGTAGTGGTATACACAGTGTGATAAGGCATGGCGAAGCAGAAAAATTCATCCCACAAGTGTTCAATTGTGACGAAACAGGCCTGTTCTGGAAGAAAATGCCAAACAGGACCTACATTACTCAGGAGGAAAATGCACTCGTAGGACACAAGCCTATGAAAGACAGGGTAACTATAATGTTCTGTTGTAATGCTAGTGGGGATTGCAAAGTGAAGTCTTTACTGGTGTATCACTCTGAAAATCGCAGAGTGTTCAAGAAAAACAGTGTCTCATCACTCATCAATACTCTTCAATATAGCTAAGTGTCATTTTAACATTTATTTATGTAGTTATTGTGCATGTTTTATTGTTTTCTTTGTAGGGAAATGTATATTTCATGAAAAAATTTTTTTTAACACTTTTGGCTGTCTGGAACGGATTAATTGGATTTCCATTATTTCTTATGGGGAAAATTAACTCGGCTAACGATAATTTCGGCTAACAATGAGCTCTAAGGAACGGATTAATATTGTTAGGCGAGGGCCCACTGCATTTTATTATTGCTGCGTTCTAAGAAACAATACAGTGGTGCTCTGGTGGCCTGGCGGTTAACGCTCTCGCTTCACACGGCGAGGGCCTGGGTTCGATTCCCAGCCAGAGTAGAAACATTGGACGTGTTTCTTTCCACCTGTTGTCTATGTTCCCCATCAGTAAAATGGGTACTTGGGTGTTAGTCGACTGGTGTGGGTCGCATCCTGGGACACTGACCTAAGGAGGCCTGGTCACAGACCGGGCCGCGGGGGCGTTGACCCCCGGAACTCTCTCCAGGTAAACTCCAGGACCCCTGGTATACGATATTAATCTGTTCCTGAGAGCTCATTGTATGCCAAAATTATCGGAAGGTGAATTAATTTTCCCCATAAGAAATAATGGAAATCAAATTAATCTGTGCAAGACACCCAAAAGTACTATGAAAAAAAAGTTTTACCACATGAAATATTAAGTTTAATGCACACAAACTGAAGAAGACATGCACAGTTAGTAGTACTCTACTAACAATAGAATACATGACACTTACCTTTAATGAAGATCTGGTGATGATTGATGGGATGGGAGGGGAGAGTGTCGAACTTATTGTTTAGAAGGGGAATCCCCTTCCATTAGGACTTGAGGTAGCAAGTCCTTTTCTGGGGTTACTTTCCTTCTTCTTTTAATGCCACTAGGACCAGCCTGAGAGTCACTGGACCTCTGTCGTACAACAAATCTGTCCATAGAGCTCTGTACCTCCCGTTCCTTTATGATTTGCCTAAAATGGGCCACAACATTGTCATTGTAATAATCACCAACACGGCTTGCAATGGCTGTGTTAGGGTGATTTTCATCCATAAAGGTTTGCAGCTCAACCCACTTTGCACACATTTCCTTAATTTTTGAAGTAGGCACAATGGATTCCACAACTGGCATAGGCTTCTCAGGGTTAGCCCCAAACCCTTCAAAATCTTTCTTAATTTCCATACTAATTCTCACCCTTTTTACCACAGGGTTGGCACTAGAAGCTTTCTTGTGGCCCATGGTGACTTATTTTGCAGAAACAAGCACCAAAAACACTGTGATAATATGGAATGTACCGAATGTATGCTTAGATGCGAGCACACTGGCTGGCTTGTAAACACTGGCAGTCATGTGGACGCGTCCCGGACGAATCGCGTGTGGCGGGTTTTTTAACGAGTGGCGAGGCAAAATTTTGGTGTTAAAATGTATCGAATACCGAATTTAACGTATACCGATGCCATCGAATACCGGGGGTCAACTGTATAGTAAAGGCCATAAATTTTTACTTGTGATTTTTTTGACTCCCTATGAAAGTAGTTAGAACTTCATCAACTTATTGTACCCTGACATCCTGTAAAGTGAAAAGGAGGATAAGAGGGCAATAACTGGTTTGGTAACCGAGTTGTGGATGAGTGGAACAAACTCTAAAGCACCATCATAGAAGCTAAAACATTGTGTAGTTTTAAAAATACGTTGGATAAATACATGAGTGGGTATGAGTTGGACATGACGAGCTTGTGCTAATAGGTCTGATGCTGTGCTCCTTCCTTAAGTGGATGTGACTTCATCTAACTAGGTGGGTCACTGGTTTAAGCTGGGAGGTGACTTGAACCTGCCTCGCATGGGCCAGTAGACCTGCTACAATGTTCCTGCTTTCTTATGGTCTTATATTTTTATAGAAATACAGTGGACCCTCCCTTTTCGTCTTTAATTCATTCCAGAGAGTCTGACGAAATGTGAAGTCGACTAAAACTGAAACCATTTTTCCCGTAAGAAATAACATAAGTCCAATTAATCCATTTCAGACATCCAAAAGCATAAACAAAAAATACATTTTATAGAGAAGAACTATAATCCATGGCTTATTTATCTATCACAATTCATCTAATATGACATAATAAACAATATTAATACCACAGAAATATGATACAGTGGTACCCCGAATTTCATACAAAATTTGTTCCAGAAGGCTGTTAAAGTGCTGTTAGCAAATGAATTTGTTCCCATAAGGAATAATGTAAATTAGATTAGTCCATTTCAGACCCCCAAAAATACACTTACAAAAGCACTTACAATAATACACTTACATAATTGTTGGAGTTGCGAGCTGTAGGAAACTTGGGGTACCACTGTAAATACTCTAGAATGAATAAAATATGTCATTATGTATGTGAGGAGAAAGTGGTGGTGGTGTTGCTGTTGTTGGGTTTATAAGGGCCACTGAGAGAAGCTGTACATATTAGTGGTAGTGGAGGTGGCAGCAGAAGCCACCAACCCTATTCACATAAACAATGTACGTTTTTTTTTTTCAACAAGTTGGTCGTCTCCCACCGAGGCAGGGTGGCCCAAAAAAGAAAGAAAATCCCCAGAAAGAAAATACTTTCATCATCATTCAACACTTTCACCACACTCACACATTATCACTGTTTTTGCAGAAGTGTTCAGAATACAACAGTTTAGAAGCATATAAAGATACACAACATATCCCTCCAAACTGCCAATATCCCAAACCCCTCCTTTAAAGTGCAGGCATTGTACTTCCCATTTCCAGGACTCAAGTCCGACTATATGAAAATAACCGGTTTCCCTGAATCCCTTCACTAAATATTACCCTGCTCACACTCCAACAGATCGTCAGGTCCCAAGTACCATTCGTCTCCATTCACTCCTATATAACACACTCATGCACGCATGCTGGAAGTCCAAGCCCCTCGCCCACAAAACCTCCTTTACCCCCTCTCTCCAACCCTTTCGAGGACGACCCCTACCGCGCCTTCCTTCCCCTATAGATTTATATGCTTTCCATGTCATTCTACTTTGATCCATTCTCTCTAAATGACCAAACCACCTCAACAACCCCTCTTCTGCCCTCTGACTAATACTTTTATTAACTCCACACCTTTTCCTAATTTCCACACTCCGAATTTTCTGCATAATATTTACACCACACATTGCCCTTAAACAGGACATCTCCACTGCCTCCAACCATCTCCTCGCTGCTGCATTTTCCACCCAAGCTTCACACCCATATAAGAGTGTTGGTACTACTATACTTTCATACATTCCCTTCTTTGCCTCCATAAATAACGTTTTTTGACTCCACATATACCTCAACGCACCACTCACCTTTTTTCCCTCATCAATTCTATGATTAACCTCATCCTTCATAAATCCATCCGCCGACACGTCAACTCCCAAGTATCTGAAAACATTCACTTCTTCCATACTCCTCCTCCCCAATTTGATATCCAATTTTTCTTTATATAAGTCATTTGATACCCTCATCACCTTACTCTTTTCTATGTTCACTTTCAACTTTCTACCTTTACACACATTCCCAAACTCATTCACTAACCTTTGCAAATTTTCTTTAGAATCTCCCATAAGCACAGTATCATCAGCAAAAAGTAACTGTGTCAATTCCCATTTTGAATTTAATTCCCCAAAATTTAATCCCATCCCTCTCCCGAACACCCTAGCATTTACTTCCTTTACAACCCCATCTATAAATATATTAAACAACCATGGTGACATTACACATCCCTGTCTAAGACCTACTTTTACCAGGAAGTAGTCTCCCTCTCTTCTACACACCCTAACCTGAGCCTCACTATCCTCATAAAAACTCTTTACAGCATTTAATAACTTACCACCTATTCCATGTACTTGCAACATCTGCCACATTGCTCCTCCATCCACTCTATCATATGCCTTTTCTAAACCCATAAATGCAATAAAAACTTCCCTACCTTTATCTAAATACTGTTCACATATATGCTTCAATGTAAACACTTGATCTACACATCCCCTACCCACTCTGAAACCTCCTTGCTCATCCGCAATCCTACATTCTGTCTTACCTCTAATTCTTTCAATTATAACCCTACCGTACACTTTTCTTGGTATACTCAGTAAACTTATTCCTCTATAATTTTTACAATCTCTTTTGTCCCCTTTCCCTTTATATAAAGGGACTATACAAGCTCTCTGCCAACCCCTAGGTACCTTCCCCTCTTTCAAACATTTATTAAACAAAAGTACCAACCACTCCAACACTATAGCCCCCCCTGCTTTTAACATTTCTGTCATGATCCCATCAGTTCCAGCTGTTTTACCCCCTTTCATTCTATGTAATGCCTCACGTACCTCCCCCACACTTACATTCTGCTCTTCTTCACTCCTAAAAGATGGTATACCTCCCTGACCAGTGCATGAAATTACCGCCTCTCTTTCTTCCTGAACATTTAAAAGTTCCTCAAAATATTCTCGCCATCTACCTAATACCTCCATCTCCCCATCTACTAACTCCCCTACTCTGTTTTTAACTGACAAATCCATACTTTCCCTAGGCTTTTTTAACTTGTTTAACTCACTCCAAAATTTTTTCTTATTTTCATTAAAATTTCTTGACAGTGCCTCTCCCACTCTATCATCTGCTCTCCTTTTGCACTCTCTCACCACTCTCTTCACCTTTCTTTTACTCTCCATATACTCTGCTCTTCTTATAACACTTCTGCTTTGTAAAAACCTCTCATAAGCTACCTTTTTCTCTTTTATCACACCCTTTACTTCATCATTCCACCAATCACTCCTCTTTCCTCCTGCCCCCACCCTCCAATAACCACAAACTTCTGCCCCACATTCTAATACTGCATTTTTAAAACTATTCCAACCCTCTTCAACCCCCCCACTACTCATCTTTGCACTAGTCCACCTTTCTGCCAATAGTCGCTTATATCTCACCTGAACTTCCTCCTCCCTTAGTTTATACACTTTCACCTCCCTCTTACTTGTTGTTGCCACCTTCCTCTTTTCTCATCTACCTTTTACTCTAACTGTAGCTACAACTAAATAATGATCCGATATATCAGTTGCCCCTCTATAAACATGTACATCCTGGAGCCTACCCATCAACCTTTTATCCACCAATACATAATCTAATGAACTATCATTACGTGCTACATCATGCCTTGTGTATTTATTTATCCTCTTTTTCATAAAATATGTATTACCTATTACCAAATCTCTTTCTACACATAGCTCAATTAAAGGCTCCCCATTTACATTTACCCCTGGCACCCCAAATTTACCTACTACTACCTCCATAACATTTTTACCCACTTTAGCATTGAAATCCCCAACCATCATTAGTCTCACACTTGATTCAAAACTCCCCACGCATTCACTCAACATTTCCCAAAATCTCTGTCTCTCCTCTACAATGTATGTAATTTATAAATAAGAAATATTTACACTTTATAAATTTGTTGAAAATAAGAAAAAGTTTTGGAGTGAGATTAACAAGTTAAGAAAGCCTAGAGAACAAATGGATTTGTCAGTTAAAAATAGGAGAGGAGAGTTATTAAATGGAGAGGTAGAGGTATTGGGAAGATGGAAGGAATATTTTGAGGAATTGTTAAATGTTGATGAAGATAGGGAAGCTGTGATTTCGTGTATAGGGCAAGGAGGAATAACATCTTGTAGGAGTGAGGAAGAGCCAGTTGTGAGTGTGGGGGAAGTTCGTGAGGCAGTAGGTAAAATGAAAGGGGGTAAGGCAGCCGGGATTGATGGGATAAAGATAGAAATGTTAAAAGCAGGTGGGGATATAGTTTTGGAGTGGTTGGTGCAATTATTTAATAAATGTATGGAAGAGGGTAAGGTACCTAGGGATTGGCAGAGAGCATGCATAGTTCCTTTGTATAAAGGCAAAGGGGATAAAAGAGAGTGCAAAAATTATAGGGGGATAAGTCTGTTGAGTGTACCTGGTAAAGTGTATGGTAGAGTTATAATTGAAAGAATTAAGAGTAAGACGGAGAATAGGATAGCAGATGAACAAGGAGGCTTTAGGAAAGGTAGGGGGTGTGTGGACCAGGTGTTTACAGTGAAACATATAAGTGAACAGTATTTAGATAAGGCTAAAGAGGTCTTTGTGGCATTTATGGATTTGGAAAAGGCGTATGACAGGGTGGATAGGGGGGCAATGTGGCAGATGTTGCAAGTGTATGGTGTAGGAGGTAGGTTACTGAAAGCAGTGAAGAGTTTTTACGAGGATAGTGAGGCTCAAGTTAGAGTATGTAGGAAAGAGGGAAATTTTTTCCCAGTAAAAGTAGGCCTTAGACAAGGATGTGTGATGTCACCGTGGTTGTTTAATATATTTATAGATGGGGTTGTAAGAGAAGTAAATGCGAGGGTCTTGGCAAGAGGCGTGGAGTTAAAAGATAAAGAATCACACACAAAGTGGGAGTTGTCACAGCTGCTCTTTGCCGATGACACTGTGCTCTTGGGAGATTCTGAAGAGAAGTTGCAGAGATTGGTGGATGAATTTGGTAGGGTGTGCAAAAGAAGAAAATTAAAGGTGAATACAGGAAAGAGTAAGGTTATGAGGATAACAAAAAGATTAGGTGATGAAAGATTGAATATCAGATTGGAGGGAGAGAGTATGGAGGAGGTGAACGTATTCAGATATTTGGGAGTGGACGTGTCAGCGGATGGGTCTATGAAAGATGAGGTGAATCATAGAATTGATGAGGGAAAAAGAGTGAGTGGTGCACTTAGGAGTCTGTGGAGACAAAGAACTTTGTCCTTGGAGGCAAAGAGGGGAATGTATGAGAGTATAGTTTTACCAACGCTCTTATATGGGTGTGAAGCGTGGGTGATGAATGTTGCAGCGAGGAGAAGGCTGGAGGCAGTGGAGATGTCATGTCTGAGGGCAATGTGTGGTGTGAATATAATGCAGAGAATTCGTAGTTTGGAAGTTAGGAGGAGGTGCGGGATTACCAAAACTGTTGTCCAGAGGGCTGAGGAAGGGTTGTTGAGGTGGTTCGGACATGTAGAGAGAATGGAGCGAAACAGAATGACTTCAAGAGTGTATCAGTCTGTAGTGGAAGGAAGGCGGGGTAGGGGTCGGCCTAGGAAGGGTTGGAGGGAGGGGGTAAAGGAGGTTTTGTGTGCGAGGGGCTTGGACTTCCAGCAGGCATGCGTGAGCGTGTTTGATAGGAGTGAATGGAGACAAATGGTTTTTAATACTTGACGTGCTGTTGGAGTGTGAGCAAAGTAACATTTATGAAGGGATTCAGGGAAACCGGCAGGCCGGACTTGAGTCCTGGAGATGGGAAGTACAGTGCCTGCACTCTGAAGGAGGGGTGTTAATGTTGCAGTTTAAAAACTGTAGTGTAAAGCACCCTTCTGGCAAGACAGTGATGGAGTGAATGATGGTGAAAGTTTTTCTTTTTCGGGCCACCCTGCCTTGGTGGGAATCGGCCGGTGTGATAATAAAAAAAAATAAAATAAGAAATATTTACACTTACTGTACCTTGAAGATGCTGGCATTGGTTTAGGGTGGTGGAAGATAGGCAGGGCAGCATATGTTTGTCAGTGACCCTATATACCTTCAATAACATTGGATAAGTCAGTTTCGTGTCATCCTTTTTCTATCGCTTAATCGCTTAACTTACTTGCTACACTGTTAATGATACACTCTTTCATTGGCTGGCGCTATAGCCTTTATCACTTTCTGTTGCTTTAGTGTTGTACATATCGCAGAATCACTGAGTCACTGAAGAAGGCACACTCTCCCCTCTCTCTTCCGTCTCCACTATGGTACTTTGCTATGAGTTTTTTCTTGAATTCTATCATGTTTCTCGCCTTCTGGCAGTAACAGCTTTCTTTGAGCCCATGGTGGCTTATTTAGCAGTCACACAGAATAAACAAGTGCAAAAAACAATGAATTATTACAAAATGTTTCCTATGGCCTCGTAGGATAATGTTCACTCACCGCAAAACAAAGCAACACTGCCTCAGAATGTGTGTATGGGAGGCTTTGTGTGCATGCGGCACTCAGACAGGTACTGTACTACCAACGAGAACAGAGGAAAGTAACGAAAACTGAGCCAATATTTTTATGAAAAAAGTTGACGATAACTGAAATTCACGAAAACAGAGCCCAACAAAAAGGGAAGGTCCACTGTACACTCCACTGACTGCAAAGATCTTGAATCATAGCAATACACTCCACTGAATATAAAGATCTGAATGCAATGGTAGCAGAGCAGAAGATAATATACCTACCATCTGACTTACGACCTTCTTGACATACGTCCACTCGACTTACGACCGTGCATCTGGCAGCTGGGCTGGGCCGGCTGATGCATACCTCTGTACAATATTTGATGATACTTGCGGCGACAATGTGTCATGCAGGCAGCATCAGTTTGACTAACCCTGTCCTATCAGCAGCATCATACTATATTAACTGTACTAACTGGACAGTAAATTTCACCATGGCCCCTAAGATGAAGTCTGAATCTTGCACTGGAGACTGGCAAGAAAGGCTCTTACTCTCGAACTCTCTATTTGTTTTCACTGTTGCACATAAACCTGTCTGTATCTGTCTGCCTGTATATTTGTGTTTGTCTGTATCTTTCTGTGTCTGTTTATCCGTCTTTGTCTGTTTATCTGTCTTTCTGTCTACCTGTGTGTCTATCTTTCTGTCTACCTGTGTGTTTGTCTTTCTATCTACCTGTGTGTCCGTCTTTCTGTCTACCTGCATGTATGTCTTTCTGTCTACCTGTGTGTCTTTCTGTCTACCTGTGTGTCTTTCTGTCTACCTGTGTGTCTGTCTTTCTGTCTACCTGTGCCTGTCTGTCTGCTTGTCTGTCTCAGAGCCACTCATTAAGAGTGTAACTGGTCTTGAAGATGCCAAAATAATAATATAAAAGAAACACTGTTTATAAATTCAAGTCTCTTCTTAAAAATCACTTACTCACCCACAACTAAATAAATACTGAATAATTGTATCTCATAAATGTATAACCTGTGACCCTATGAAACTTTTTTTTTAATTACATTGCCCAATAGAATACTCCATTCCACTGAATACATAGCAACTCAGCAAATGACCTGACTTTGAAATACTCATTTGTGCTTAATTGTTATTTGTTTACTATAATTTTTACCACTGAATATATCATTGCTTAGTTAATCTTAAGTTAATTTTAAGCCTGCCCATAATGCTCTGCATACAAGGGGCTTTTGGCATGACAGGCTTTTGGCCTGTCATCCAATTTTTTGAGCGCTTTAAAAAAAATAGAAAAATTATGGAAATTGAGTTATTCATATAGAAAAATAGCTTAACTCTTTGGCAACACAATGGTACAAGAATCAATGTTCTATGACATTTCTACAAGAAATTTATTTTTTTATTTTTTATTATCACACCGGCCGATTCCCACCAAGGCAGGGTGGCCCGAAAAAGAAAAACTTTCACCATCATTCACTCCATCACTGTCTTGCCAGAAGGGTGCTTTACACTACAGTTTTTAAACTGCAACATTAACACCCCTCCTTCTACAAGAAATTATAGTCATTTATATCAGGTATGGTGACGGTGATGTGGGCAGCACATCTGCTCACAGCCCATATATTTTTTGGAATTTGTTCCTTGTTTTTTATCGCTTTTTCTTGCATTATTCTTTCTGATATAATAATTGACTATTTGGCATCATAGAAAAGTAGGTGGAGCTTATATGCACTTCTAGCCAATCAGGAACCATCTGGGAACACAAGCAGTATTTCCGCTCCAGAGTGTCAGGAGAAATCACTTCATTATTACGCTTATATCAACTCTATGGCTTATTTATCTATCAGAATTGATATAATATGATATAATAAACACTATAAATAACATACAAACATGTTATATACTCTAGACCGAATAAAATAGGCCATAATATGGAGAGAGTCCACCAGAAATATTTCGATATAAATGAGTTATTCATCTCCATGTCGTATTCTCTGGTCTTTGAGTAAGAGAAAACAGTGTTTTGAAGAGGATAACTGCACTAGAACATCAGTTTACTAAGAAACCCACCGAAACAAATGAGATTTTCGCAAAATTTTTTTTTTCGAGACGGCCGGCCGGCCGGCGTTCCAGGCCAATATCTTGGAAGTAACTTATTCACTTATTTCGCTTATTTCCCCCTTTATTGCTTAATTAAATGGAATAATATTCACAGAAATTGTAGAATAATGATTTCTCTAATTTGCTATTATTCATTTTTGGAAAAATTCCAAATACTTTGGGATTTATGTGGGAGTAAAGGGCATATTTTTTGCAACATTCCAAGAACTAACAAACTATTTTTTTTGTGAAATAAAGTTATTTAGAGGAAAGGAAACACTGAAAAATTCATATTAGCATTGTTCTCTCGGCACCAAGTGTCCAATCAACCTTACGACGTCCCATATAAGAATACCTTCCTGCCAAAGGGCATTTTCAGTAAATCAGTCCTTTCTCAGTTGTTGTTTGAGGTATCTTATTGATAAATATTTACAGGAAATAGAGAAAACACTTCGTCTTGTGCACCAAAACTTAAGAAAATCTGACGGTAAACAAAAAAAGCAACAATTTTTTTATAAAGAGCGCCAGAAATTGGATGACTGGCCCCATAACCCTTTGAGGGTCGACAGGCCCTCTCCGAGACTTGTTCTAAGGGTTGGCCAAATTTCAAAAAAAAAAAAAAGAAAATTATTTTTTCTCATGAAAAGATAGAGAATCTTTTCCCAATCATAATGACACCAAAAGTATGAAATTTGATGGAAAACTTACGGAATTATGCTCTCGCGAAGTTAGCGGTCTTGACGATGTTTATGCATCGGCGATTTTGCCCACTTTTATCCCTATTTTTGGCCACTTCCTGTGTACTAGTCGACAAAAATCATAACTATTTCTCTAGAACTCCGTTTTTTCCATTGAATGAGTACAAGAAACCACCCATTTACTGATTTCAACTATCCAATACAGTGGTCAGAATTTAGCAATTTTGCCAATTTCACACAAATTTCAAAAGATGCCAATTTCCAAATAGGGTCCAGAATAAACAAGAAAGACATTCTTGGCACTAAAATAGCATTTCCTCTGTTCGTTAGTGACATCTCCAGGCCCCTCTTATATTTCTTTGGCTTTCCACTTTGAATTTTTATTCTTACAAAAAATAGAAGATTTACTGTTATGCAGACTACTGCATTAGTGTAGAAATGGTATAAATAATATCAGCGCACTTGTGAAAGAATATTAGACTCACCAGTTGATGAGTATTGGACGCTTGGCATGATTTATTTACTTTTGAACTTTGGTAAAAATCGAATATTCCTGCTACTTTGAGCTCAATTTCAAGGTACTTTTCATTGCAAAACCAGTCAAAATCATCTCAATTTCTGTAATATGTCTTCCATTCTATAAAATGAGACCAGGAAAACTAGAATACAATAATAAATACCATACGAAAATAGAGTGCAAAGTCGCTGTTTTATTCCAAAAACACGGTCAAAGTTTTTTTTTTCTCATTATGCACTGTGTGCTGCACGATTTTTTTTATACTGTGCACACTGACCACAAAGACCCATTCTTTCATATGTATGCCTACCAGCTTTCTCTCCCTAGATTTGAGGGCGCTAGAATTTAGGCGTACTAGTACATCAAAAACCCTGGGTCGTAAGCCATACTAGTACGGCCAAAACCCTCAAAGGGTTAACCACTGTATTTCTTTGTACATCTATGTAACTTGTCCAAATAAATAATAAATAAATAAATAAATAAAATAATAAAATAATAATAATCACTGAGGTGCATTAAATGTGTAAAAAACATTAATATAGATATTTTCCTTAATCCATCTATGATTTTTTTTCAGAATTATATAATAAACATGCTACGTAACATATAAACATATAAATTAACAAATATGTGATGTTTTCCTGGTCGGCTTGACAGAGTGAACAAAAACCATTCGTGTCCAGGCTGGTAACAACAACAACAAGTAGTTCGTTAACAAAACTCACGAACCTTCTACACTCTCATTATCTCTCTCGTTTATTCATTTAATCTTGTTTACTCATCTCTTACTCTACATTAAGACTACAGATATTTTAAGGTAAGTAATGAGTGAACACAATTATTATAGTTTAATAATAATATTATTCCTAGGTAGTAGGTTGGTAGACAGCAACCGCCCAGGGAGGTACTACCGTCTTGCCGAGTGAGTGTAAAATGAAAGCCTGTAATTGTTTTACATGATGGTAGGATTGCTGGTGTCCTTTTTTTTGTCTCATGAACATGCAAGATTTCAGGTACGTCTTGCTACTTCTACTAACATTTAGGTCACACTACACATACATGTACAAGCACATATATGCACACCCCCCTGGGTTTTCTTCTATTTTCTTTCTAGTTCTTGCTCTTGTTTATTTCCTCTTATCTCCATGGGGAAGTGGAACAGAATTCTTCCTCCGTAAGCCATGCGTGTTGTAAGAGGCAACTAAAATGCCGGGAGGAAGGGGCTAGTAACCCCTTCTCCTGTATAAATTACTAAATTTGAAAAGAGAAACTTTTGTTTTTCTTTTTGGGTCACCCTGCCTCGGTGGGATACGGCCGGTTTGTTGAAAAAAAAAATTATTATTAAACTATAATATAATAATCGTGATCACTCATTACTTACCTTAAAATATCTGTAGTCTTAATGTAGAGTGAGATGTGAGTAAACAATATTAAATGAATAAATGAAAGAGAGAATGAGAGTGTAGAAGGTTCGCAAGTTATGTAAACAAACTAGTTGTTGTTGTTGTTGTTACCAGCCTGGACATAAATGGTCTTTGTTCACTCTGTCAAGCCGATCAGAAAAACATCTCATATTTGTTAATTTATATGTTTATATGTTACGTAGCATGTTTATTACATAATTTTGAAAAAAAAATCATAGATGGATTAAGCAAAATGTCTATAATAATGTTTTATACACATTTAATGCACTTCAGTGATTATTATTATTAGTAGTAGTAGTAGTAGTGGTACATACGTACATATATATAAATCTAAACTTACTCCCTGTTCAGTACATGCACACTTACTACTGTGCAATCTACATCTACAGGACCTTAAATTCCAATATTAACCTTGACCTAAAATGCTTTCTTGATAGTTGTGACAGAACTCACAGGCATAACACCAGACACACACATCTCTTTGACATTCCCCGTGTCCGACTAAACCTTTACAAAAATTCTATGTATGTTAAAGGGTCTAAAATCTGGAACACCCTACCTGAAAGCTCTAGAACTGCAGACACATTCATCACCTTCAAAATTACCGTTAGACAACATCTTTATCTCCCTGATACACCCCGACAACTAACTACTTGAAAACCACCTGTTCACACTTACACTCACTCACCCACTTGACTATAATCACAGAAATATGAATCTTAATCATAAAATAATGAATCCTAACTAGTCATAAGTTTGTCTGTGATATTACAATATAGAACCTGTGTATTGTGCCAAAACAATAGCATTTACATTGCTAAACTCACAAACTATAATGTAGTCACTTAGCCTTAATACCAGCTTACTCCATAATCTGTATTAACTTAGAGTTAAGAATTAATCTAAGTCTGCCCGAAATGCCTAGCCATGCTAGGTGTCCTAGTGGCCCCCTCTGTAATTAGTATTTTATAACATGTAAACCACACAATATCCAAAATCTGTAAACCCCACACTGTAATCTTTATAGAGAATAAACTTGACTGATTGAATTTAGGGCACTGGAGCACAGATCCACTGTATAGCATTGTCTGGACTTTTTGGGTTATCCTAGGTAATTTATGCTATGTATGATAACTTCACTTATGTGTACCTGTGTGTGTGTGTGTGAGTGAGTGAGAGTGAGAGTGAGAGTGAGAGTGAGAGTGAGAGTGAGTGAGAGAGAGAGAGAGAGAGAGAGAGAGAGAGAGAGAGAGAGAGAGAGAGAGAGAGAGAGAGAGAGAGAGAGAGAGAGAGAGAGAGAGAGAGAGAGAGAGATACAGATAGAGAGAGAGATACAGATAGAGAGAGAGAGATACAGAGAGAGAGAGAGATACAGAGAGAGAGAGAGAGATACAGATAGAGAGAGAGCCACATTCAGTCAGCCAGTCAGCCAAGCACCCACCCACCCGGCCAGCCAGCCGGATATTTATTACACGTTCCAAAGTTGTTTCTCTTTACTTAGGGTATAGGTTATAATTCATTCTGGCAGGAAGACACTACCAGTGGTATTCTCCCATTCCACTGTGTCAACAATACTTAAAGATAACAGAAACATATGATACTGTATGAGATGTAAAATTTACAATACAGTTCGCTACCATGTATACATATTATACAAAACATAAGTAATTAAAATATATCAATAGAAGTAAATTATGGTAAAAAGAATGAAATAATGATTGTACATTACATTACAGTACTATGTAGGTAGTTTATATAGGTAAGGTTTGACATTATGCTCTACCCAGCATGTCAGCAATTTTCAAAGGTTCGACTTACGTCCATTTTGACTTACGACCGGTTGGTCGGAACCAAGCTTGGTCGTAAGTCGGATGGTAGGTGTATTACCTGCCTCCAGTGTTGCAAGTCCTTCAGTAGACGCGATTTGATGTGTTCATCGTACAGGAACTGAGAGAAGACGTGGAACTTCCGTCGTAAGAACTGATAAGTGAAGTTCACCTGGTTGAAGAACATGGCAAATATTTATATAAATAGTATATTAGTTGAGTATACCTGGTAAAGTGTATGGTAGAGCAATTACTGAAAGAATTAGGAGAAAGATGGAGAGCAGGATCGCAGACAAACAAGGAGGCCTTAGGAAGGGTAGGGGGTGTGTAGACCAAGTGTCTACTGTGAAATATATAGATGAACATTATTTAGATAAGGGTAAAGAGGTTTTTGCTGCATTTATGGATTTGGAAAAGGCATATGATAGGGTAGATAGAGAATGCTGGTTATTGAAAGCAGTGAAGAGTTTTTATGAGGATAGCGAGGCCCAGGTTAGAGTATGTAGGAGAGAGGGAGATTATCTCCCGGTAAAGGCAGGACTTATACAGGGATGTGTGATGTCACCATGGTTGTTCAATATACAGTAGGGCCCACTTATATGGCAGGTTAGGTTCCAGGCTACTGCCGTAAAGTGGAACACCCTTTTTGCCACTTATAAATGCATGGAAATACTAGATAACAAATTTACACTAACATATATTAAGTTAGCAATAGAACTAGGCATTAAAAACAACAAAAAAGTAAAATACAAATATGTATAGTACACTCATTACTTACCTTAAAATATTTATAGTCTTACTCTAGGGTGAGATGAGTAGTATTTATTGTAGGAAATCATGTGTGGTATGTATGGTAGCCAGCCAGGCTACCATACTAGGCCAACCCTCCCACACATAATATTCTATGACATTTAAGCATCCCTGAGCGATAAAATGCATATACAGTTCACTCATTACTTACCTTAAAATATTTGCAGTCTTAATGTTGGGCCAGAGGTGAGTTAATGAGATAAAATGAATAAATGAGAGAGAGAGAAAATGAATACATGAGAGTGGACACTCGCAGAGTTATGTAAACAAACCAGGCAAACACATCTGGTTTGTGGCCCAAAAAAAGTGGCAGCAACAGCGGAGGTAGCAAGCTCTATCATTTTTCTCACCTGCAGAGCCCATCAATGCTTCTATGATGGCCTAATTGCAATCACAACTGCACTAACGTACGTAGAACCCAGCATGACCCAAGATAAACAACAGTGATACCTACAAACCGAAAAATTACTGATTGAAGCAAAGACTGCCTCACAAACTCCAACCACAGCCCCGCTGCCAGACGACTACCTACTCCAAGCTCTTAACTAATTTAATTTCTTCATCTAACAACAGCAACTCCTGTACAGTGGACCCTCAGCTAATGATATTAATCCGTTCCTGAAAGCTCATCGTTAGCTGAAATTATCATTAACTTAATTAATTTTCCCCATAAGAAATAATGGAAATCAAATTAATCTGTGCAAGTCACCACAAAGTATGAAAAAAAAATTTTTTTTACAACATGAAATATTAATTTTAATACACACAAACAGACACCTACCTTTTTTGAAGATCTGGTGATGATTGATGGGATGTGAGGAGGGGAGAGTATGGAAGTTGTTAATGTTTAGAAGGGGAATCCCCTTCCATTAGGACTTTAGGTAGCACGTCCTTTTCCGGGGTTACTTCCCTTCTTCTTTTAATGCCACTAGGACCAGCTGACCATGGTGGACCAACAGCTGACTGTGGTGCAGCAACAGCTGACTTTGGTGCAGCAGCAGCTGACCGTGGTGCAGCAACAGATGACGGTGGTGTAGCAGCAGCTGACTGTGGTGCAGCAGCAGCTGACTGTGGTGCAGCAGCAGCTGACTGTGGTGCAGCAGCAGCAGCTGACCATGGTGCAACAGCAGCTGACTGTGGTGCAGCAGCAGCAGCTGACCATGGTGCAACAGCAGCTCACCGTGGTTCAGCAACAGCTGACTGGTGCAGCAGCAGCTGACCGTGGTGCAACAGCAGCTCACCGTGGTTCAGCAACAGCTGACTGGTGCAGCAACAGCTGACCATGGTTCACCAACAGCTGACTGTGGTGCAGCAGCAGCTGACCATGGTGCAGCAGCAGCTGACCATGGTGCAGCAGCAGCTGACCGTGGTGCAACAACAGCTCACCGTGGTTCAGCAACAGCTGACTGGTGCAGCAGCAGCTGACCATGGTGCAGCAGCAGCTGACTGTGGTGCAGCAGCAGCTGACCATGGTGCAGCAGCAGCTGACCATGGTGCAGCAGCAGCTGACTGTGGTGCAGCAGCAGCTGACTGTGTAAACAGTCAAAGGGTTAAGGGTTAAAAACAATAAAAAGTAAAATACACACACAGTACACCCATTACTTACCTTAAAATATTTGAAATATTTGTAGTCTTAATGTAGGGTGAGAAGTGAGTTTTACATACAAGAAGTCAGGTTTGGGAAGAATGGTAGCCAGCCAGGTCAGCCCACCACACCCACACGTAATATACTATGACATTTAATTAAAGCGCCCCAGAGTGATAAAATACATATACAGTACATTCATTAATTACCTTAAAATATTTGTAGTCTTAATGTAGGGTGAAAGGTGAATTTTATTTGTAGGAAGTCAGGTTTGGGAAGTATGGTAACCAGCCAAGGCAGCTGTCCCTGCCGCACCCCACCCACATGTGACATAAAGAAACCAGGGGAATGAACGCGCCTGAGTTTCTTTCATACACGTTCATATTATACCATAATACAAACACTTCACATTGTGTACAAGTTGTCTCCATGTTGATACAGTAGAATAAATAAAGAGAAATGCTCCCATTCTCATGTAACACCATTTTTAGAAGAAATAACACTCTGAGTGAAGGCATACGAAAGGAATAATTTTTTAGTTACCCCCAGTAATATTATAGTGTACACATTTTCTGTGTACACTATAATATTACTAGGTAGTAGGTTGGTAGATAGCAACCACCCAGGGAAGTACTACCGTCCTGCCAGATGACTGTGAAATAGAAACCTGTAACTGTTTTACATGATGGTAGGATTGCTGGTGTCTTTTTCTGTCTCATAACCACGCTGGATAACAGGGATATCTTTCTACTACTACTTACACTTTGGTCACACTTCACAGGCATGCACATGCATATATATATATATATATATATATATATATATATATATATATATATATATATATATATATTATAGGTAGTAGGTTGGTAGACAGCAACCGCCCAGGGAGGTACTACCGTCCTGCCAAGTGAGTGTAAAACGAAAGCCTGTAATTGTTTTACATGATGGTAGGATTGCTGGTGTCCTTTTTTCTGTCTCATGAACATGCAAGATTTCAGGTACGTCTTGCTACTTCTACTTACACTTAGGTCACACTACACATACATGTACAAGCACATATATACACACCCCTCTGGGTTTTCTTCTATTTTCTTCTAGTTCTTATTCTTGTTTATTTCCTCTTATCTCCATGGGGAAGTGGAACAGAATTCTTCCTCCGTAAGCCATGCGTGTTGTAAGAGGCAACTAAAATGCCGGGAGCAAGGGGCTAGTAACCTCTTCTCCTGTATATATTACTAAATGTAAAAGGAGAAACTTTCGTTTTTCCTTTTGGGCCACCCCGCCTCGGTGGGATACGGCCGGTGTGTTGAAAGAAAGAAAGATATATATATATATATATACATCTAGTTTTTTCTTCTTTTTTTTCTAAATAGCTCTTGTTCTTATTTATTTATTCTATTGTCCATGGGAAAGTGGAAAAGAATCTTTCCTCCGTAAGCCATGTGTGTCGAATGAGGCGACTAAAATGCTGGGAGCAATGGGCTAGTAACCCCTTCTGTAAACATTTACTAAAAAGAGAAGAAGAAAAACTTTATAAAACTGGGATGCTTGAATGTGCGTGGATGTAGTGCAGATCACATGAAAGACATAATTCCTGATGTTATGAATGAAAAGAAGTTGGATGTCCTCGCCCTAAGCGAAACAAAGCTGAAAGGGGTAGGGGAGTTTCGGTGGGGAAAAATAAATGGGATTAAATCAGGAGTATCTGAGAGACTTAGAGGTAAGGAAGGGGTAGCAATAATGTTGAAGGATCAGCTATGGAAGGAGAAGATAGAATACGAATGTGTAAATTCAAGGATTACGTGGATTAAAATAAAGGGTGGATGCAAAAAGTGGGTCATAATAAGCATGTATGCACCTGGAGAAGAGAGGAGTGTAGAGGAGAGAGAGAGAGATTTTGGGAGATGTTAAGTGAATGTATAGGAGCCTTTGAACCAAGTGAGAGAGTAATTGTGGTAGGGGACCTAAATGCTACAGTAGGAGAAACATTTAGAGAGGGTGTGGTAGGTAAGTTTTGGGTGCCAGGTGTAAATGTAAATGTGAGCCCTATGATTGAACTTTGTATAGAAAGGGGTTCAGTTATAGGTAATACATATTTTAAAAAAAAGAGGATAAATAAGTATACAAGATATGATGTATAGCGTAATGACAGTAGTTTGTTGGATTATGTGTTGGTAGATAAAAGACTGTTGAGTAGACTTCAGGATGTATATGTTTAAAGAGGGGCCACAGATAGATCACTTTTTAGTTGAAGCTACAGTGAGAGTAAAAGGTAGATGGGATACAAGGAGAATAGAAGCATTAGGTAAGAGAGAGGTGAAGGTTTATAAACTAAAAGAGGAAGCAGTTAGGGTAAGATATAAACAGCTATTGGAGGATAGATGGGCTAATGAGAGCATAGGCAATGGGGTTGAAGAGGTATAGGGTAGGTTTAAAAATGTAGTGTTAGAGTGTTCAGCAGAAGTTTGTGGTTACAGGAAAGTGGGTGCGGGAGGGAAGAGGAGCGATTGGTGGAATGATGATGTAAAGAGAGTAGTAAGGGAGAAAAAGTTAGCATATAAGAAGTTTTTACAAAGTAGAAGTGATGCAAGGAGGGAAGAGTATATGGAGAAAAAGAGAGGCTAACAGAGTGGTGAAGCAATGTAAAAAAACAGCAAATGAGAGAGTGGGTGAGATGTTATCAACAAATTTTGTTGAAAATAAGAAAAAAGTTTTGGAGTGAGATTATCATGTTAAGAAAGCCTACAGAACAAATGGATTTGTCAGTTAAAAATAGGAGAGGAGAGTTATTAAATGGAGAGTTAGAGGTATTGGGAAGATGGAGGGAATATTTTGAGGAATTGTTAAATGTTGATGAAGATAGTGAAGCTGTGATTTCGTGTATAGGCCAAGGAGGAATAACATCTTGTAAAAGTGAGGAAGAGCCAGTTGTGAGTGTGGGGGAAGTTCGTGAGGCAGTAGGTAAAATGAAAGGGGGTAAGGCAGCCAGGATTGATGGGTTAAAGATAGAAATGCTAAAAGCAGGTGGGGATATAGTTTTGGAGTGGTTGGTGCTATTATTTAATAAATGTATGGAAGAGGGTAAGGTACCTAGGAATTGGCAGAGAGCATGCATAGTTCCTTTGTATAAAGGCAAAGGGGACAAAAGAGAGTGCAAAAATTATAGGGGATAAGTCTGTTGAGTATACCTGGTAAAGTGTATGGTAGAGTTATTATTGAAAGAATTAATAATAAGATGGAGAGTAAGAATAGGATAGCAGATGAACAAGGAGGCTTTAGGAAAGGTAGGGGGTGTGTAGACCAAGTGTTTACAGTGAAACATATAAGTGAACAGTATTTAGATAAGGCTAAAGAGGTTTTTGTGGATTTGGAAAAGGCATATGACAAGGTGGATAGGGGGGCAATGTGGCAGATGTTGCAGGTGTATGGTGTAGGAGGTAGGTTACTGAAAGCAGTGAAGAGTTTTTACAAGGATGGTGAGGCTCAAGTTAGAGTATGTAGGAAAGAGGGAGATTATTTCCCATTAAAAGTAGGCCTTAGACAAGGATGTGTGATGTCACCATGGTTGGTCAATAGTGGACCCTCGCATACCGTTGGCATCACATAACGTTAAATCCGCATAGCGATACATTTTATCGCTAAAATTTTGCCTCGCATAGCACTAAAAAACTCGCTCAATGCTATTCGTCCGAGACACGTCTAATGTGCGGCCTGAGCCAGCCTCACATTTTCTGCCGGTGGCACTGTTTACAAGCCAGCCTCTGCGGTAACATCCAAGCATACAATCGGAACATTTCGTATTATTACAGCGTTTTTGGTGATTTCATCTGCAAAATAAGTGACCCTGGGCCCCAAGAAAGCTTCAAGTGCCAACCCTACAGGAATAAGGGTGAGAATTACTATAGAGATGAAGAAAGAGATCATTGCTAAGTATGAAAGTTGGCCAGGTTGTATAGTAAACCCCAATCAATCATCGCTACTATTGTGTCCAAGAAAACGGCAATAAAGGAAGCTGTTCTTGCCAAAGGTGCAACTGTGTTTTCGAAACAGAGATCGCAATTGATAGAAGATGTTGAGAGACTCTTTTTGGTGTGGATAAACGAAAAACAGATAGCAGGAGATAGCAATTCTCAAGCGATCATAAGTGACAAGGCTAGGAAGTTGCATGAGGATTTAATTAGAAAAATGCCTGCAACTAGTGATGATATGAGTGAATTTAAGGCCAGCAAAGGTTGGTTTGAGAGATTTAAGAAGCATAGTGGCATACATAGTGTGATAAGGCACGGTGAGGCTGCCAGTTCGGACCACAAAGAAGCTGAAAAATATGTGCAGAAATTCAAGGAGTACATAGACAGTGAAGGACTGAAACATGAACAAGGTTTAATAGTGACGATACAGGCTTGTTTTGGAAGAAAATGCCAAGCAGGACCTACATTACTGAGGAGGAAAAGGCACTCCCAGGAAGTTTTGTGTGCAAAGGGCTTGGACTTCCAGCAAGCATGCGTGAGCGTATTTGATAGGAGTGAATGGAGACAAATGGATTTTAATACTTGATGTGTTGTTGGAGTGTGAGCAAAGTAACATTTATGAAGGGGTTCAGGGAAACCAGCAGGCCGGACTTGAGTCCTGGAGATGGGAAGTACAGTGTCTGCACTCTGAAGGAGGGGTGTCAATCCTTTGAGGGTCTGTGCCATAGATATACGGCAATACGCTGATGGCATAGATCTACGCCATCAGCTCAGCTCACTGCGATAAGCTGTGAGTGGTAAATTTGGGCCTAGATATGAGAGAATACATCTATGTGGTATGTGTGCACCACATAAAACAAATCCTGCAGCACACAGTGCATGAGAGAAAAAAAACTGAGACTGTAATTTTCGATTAAAAGAGCGACTTCACAGTGTTCTTTCGTATGTTTTTTATAGTTGTATTTGCAATTTCTTGGTCTCATTTGATAGAATGGAAGATATATTACAGTAACAGAGATGATTCTGATTTGTTTTAGTAATGGAAATGAGTTGAAACTGAGCTGAAAACAGCAGAAATGTTAAATTTTTGCTGATATTCTAGAGTAAACAAATGATCCCACACGTCTAATACACGCCAGCTGGTGGGTCTAATATACATTCACAAATTTGGTGATATTATTTATACAATTATTACAGTATTGCATAAGAGTAAATCTTCTATTTTTTGGTTTGAATAAAAATTCATTATGCGAATAAAAATCAAAATGGAATTCATTTGTAAAGCCTGAAAACATAACTAATGAACAGAGGAAATGTTAGTTTAGTGCCAGGAATGCCTGCACTGTTTATTCTGGACCCTATTTTGAAATTAGAATATTTTGAATTTTGCATTAAATTGGCCAAATTACCAAATTCCGATCACTTTAGTTTGTAGTTGAAACAGCTGACTTGGCAATTTCTTGTGTTCAATCAATAGAATAGAAGTAATACTAGTGAAATAGCTAAGAATTTGGTTGACTGGAGTAATATAATTGGCCTAAAATGGGAGTCAAAGTCGGCATAATCGCAGATGCGTAAATATCGCTGACACATCAAAATTTGCGAGAGCATAATTTCGTCAATTTTCCATCAAATTTTGTACTTTTATTACCTTCAGAAAAAAATTCTCTACCATTTTATAAGAAAAAATAACAAAATTATTTTTTGAAAATTCTTGGACACTGGTGTGCACTTCGAAATTTGGCCTTTGGAACCTGAAAGGGTTAATGTTGCAGTTTTATAAACTGTAGTGTAAAGCACCCCTCCAGCAAGACAGTGATGGAGTGAATGATGATGAAAGTTTTTTTCATTTTTGGGCCACCCTGCCTTGGTGGGAATCGGTCAATGTGTTAATAAAAATAAAAAAAAACATTTTCTGTGATGTTGGACTACAAGTCACCTGGCTACCACAAGTTCTACAAGTTGCCAGGCAACCACATCTCATATTTATGTTAATTTATTCTACCGTGGGATGTAGTTATCATGTTTATATGATATGTAGCGTGTTTATTATACAATTTTGAAAAAAATATCATAGATGGATTAATGGAAATGTCTATATTAAGGAAATATATGACATTTAATGCACCCAAGAGATTACGTATTATTATTAATATGGTGTCAAGAGTAGAGAGACTCTTAGTGATTTTAATGTGTACCTGCCTGCCAGCATAGTGTGTAAGTATATATAGGTACAGGTACACATCAATATAATTATCAGAGTACATCTACCATCCAACTTACAACCTGCTCAACTTACGACAACTTGACTTTCGACCGTGTTTTTTTTGCCAAATTTCTGGGCAATAAACAACTATTTGTGTTGTACACAGTGTTTATCCTAAACCTTACAGTATAAAATACAGTACTAACAGCATAAAAAGTAAAGTAAAACATGAAATACCAAAATAAAACAATAAAATAAAGTCATTACAAAAATTTGATGTTGATATTCAGTAGTAAAGTTTGACTTACGACCGGTTTCTCGGAACCGAACTCGGTCGTAAGTCAGATGGGAGGTGCACATATAAAATATGCAATAACTTTAAAACACTTAAAATTTTGGAAAGTTTCCAGACATAATAGATGTGCTCATGGAGAATGTAGAGAAACCGGGTGCGGTGCACTGCATTAGAAAGACCGGGAGCCGTATAGCAAATTGTCATCATAATTTGAAATAGTTGTATTAGCGGAATGCCGTAAGGTAAAACGCCATAAAGCGGGGCCCTATTATATTTATATGTGAGGTTGTAAGAGAAGTGAATGCTTGGATGTTGGCAAGAGGTGCAGGATGAAAGGATAAAAAATCTAACACAAAGTGGGAGTTCTCACAGTTGCTTTTTGCTGATAACATTAAGAGAAGTTGCAGAGATTGGTGGACAAGTGAACAGAGGAAAGAGTAAGGTGATGAAGATAACAAAAATTTAGGTACTGAAAGAGTGGATATCTGATTGGAGGGAGAGAGTATGGAGGAAGTGAATGTATTCAGCAGATGGGTCTATGAAAGATAAGGTGAATCATGCAACTGATGATGGGGTAAAAAGTGAGTGGTGCACTGAGGAGTCTGTGGAGACAAAGAATGTTATCCATGGAACAAAGAGGGGAATGTATGAGAGTATACTTATAACAACTCTCTTATCAGGGTGTGAAGCATGGGTGGTGAATGCTGCAACGAGGAGAAGGCTGGAGGCAATGGTGATGTCATGTCTGAGGGCAATGTGTGGTGTGAATATGATGCTGAGAATCCATAGTTTGGAAATTAGGAGGTGTGGGGTTACTAAAGGTATTAGCCAGAGGGCTGAGGAGGGGTTATTGAGGTAGTTTGGACATTTAGAGAGGATGGAACAAAACAGAATGACTTGGTGAAAATATAAATCTCTAGTAGAAAGAAGGTAGGGTAGGGGTCAGACTAGTAAAGGCTGGAGGGGAGGGGCAAAGAAGGTTTTTGTGTGAAAGGGGCTTGAACTTCCAGCAAGCATGTGTGAGCATATGTGAAGTGAGTGAAGACAAATGTTTTTTATGACTTGATGTGCTGTTGGAGTGTGAGCAAAAGTAACATTTAAGAAGGGATTCAGGGAAACTGGTTAGCCGGAGTTAGAGTCCTGGAGGTGAGAGGTACAGTGCCTGTGCTCTGAAGGAGGAGTGTCAATATGCTGCAGTTTTTTAACTGTAGCATAGGCACGCCTCTGGCAAGACAACTAAAATGTTTCTTCTTCTTCGGGTTACCCTGCCCTGGTGGGAAATGGGCAATTTTTTTTTGTATTGACACATTGGTTGTTTCACACCAAGGCAGGGTGGCCCCAAAAAGAAACTTTCATGATCATTCACTCCCTCATTGTTTTGCCAGAGGCACACTTACACTACAGTTATAAAACTGCAGCATTAACACCCCTTCTTCAGAGTGCAGACACTGTACTTCCCATCTCCAGGACTCAAGTCCAGTCTGCCGGTTTCCTTGAATCCCTTCGTAAATGTTACCTTGCTCACACTCAAACAGCACCTTAAGTCCTAAAAATCATTTGTCTCCATTCGCTCCTATCAAACATGCTGACGCATGCTTGCTGGAAGTCCAAGCCCCTCGCATACAAATTCTTTTACCTCCTCCCTCCTACCTTTCCTAGGCCAACCCTTACCCTGCCTTCCCTGCACTACAGATTTATACACTCTCAAAGTCATTCTATTTTGTTTCTTCCTTTCTACATGTCTGAACCACTTCAACTACCTCTCCTCAGCCCTCTGGATAATAGTTTTGGTAATCCCGCACCTCCTCCTAATCTCCAAACTACAGATTCTCTGCATTATATTCACACCACACATTGCCCTCAGACATAACATCTCCACTGCCCCCAGCCTTCTCCTTGCTGCAACATTCACCATCCATGCTTCACACCCATATAAGAGCAGTGGTATAACTCTACTCTTATACATTCCCCCCTTTGCTTCCATGGAGAAAGTTTTTTGTCTCTACAGATTCCTCAGTGCACCACTCACCTTTTCCCCCTTATCAATTCTATGATTCACCTCGTCTTTGATCGACCCATCTGCTGACACATCCACTCCTAAATATCTGAGCATGTTCAACTCCTCCATACTCTCTCCCTCCAATCTGTTACCCAGTGATTCGTATATATATACTCGTGATAAATTATTACAATTAGTTAGGTGATAAATTTCTTCCTGAACAGTTGCTTTTACAAGTGATTGAGCTTCATGGTAGGGGCTTGCAGATATGTGATTTTAAATGAACACATCTTCCATGGAGGGTTGAAATGCTTTTGTTGTCTACAGTGATACAGTTTATGCAAGTTATAAAACTCAATATAAGTGCATGCTTTCACAATCTATTGATATCTATGTGCAATTACTTCTAGACATTTAGTAAGAGTCACAGTGACAGTGTCTGGTTCATTTCTTAACATTCTAATATTAAGTACAGCGTTAATCTCAATAATTCTATCACTGGTAGACAGCAACCACCCAGGGAGGTACTACCATCCTGCCAAGTGAGTGTAAAATGAAAGCCTGTAATATAATTACATGATGGTAGGATTGCTGGTGTCTTTTGTCTGTCTCATAAATATGCAAGATTACAGGTACGTCTTGCTACTTCTACTTACACTTAGGTCACACTACACATACATGTACATGTTTATTTATACACACTCATCTGAGTTTTCTTTGATTTTATCTTAATAGTTCTTGGTCTTATTACCTTTCCTTTTATATCCATGGAGAAGTGGAATAAGAATCTTTCCTCCGTAAGCCATGCGTGTTGTAAAAGTCAACTAAAATGCCGGGAACAATGGGCAAGTAACCCCTTTTCCTGTAGAGACTACTAAAAAGAATAAGAAGAAGAAAATTGTCAAAGTGGAAAGTCTGAATGTGCATGGATGTTGTGCAAATGATAAGAAAGAGATGATTGTGGATATTATGAATGAGAAGAAGCTGGATGTCCTGGCTTTAAGTGAAACAAAGCTGAAAGGGGTGGGAGAGTTTCAGTGGAGAGGAATAAATGGGATTAGGTCAGGGGTTTCAAATAGAGTTAGAGCTAAAGAAGGAGTAGCAATAATGTTGAAGGATAAGATATGGCAGGAAAAGAGGGACTATAAATGTATTAATTCAAGGATTATGTGGAGTAAAATAAAGGTTGGATGTGAAAAGTGGGTTATAGTAAGCGTATATGCACCTGGAGAAGAGAGAAGTGTAGAGGAGAGAGAGAGATTTTGGGAAATGTTGAGTGAATGCGTGGGGAGTTTTGAACCAAGTGTGAGAGTACTTGTGGTTGGGGATTTCAATGCTAAAGTGGGTAAAAATGTTGTGGAGGGAATAGTAGGTAAATTTAGGGTGCCAGGGATAAATGTAAATGGGGAGCCTTCAATTGAGCTATGTGTAGAAAGAGATTTGGTAAAAAGTAATACATATTTTATGAAAAAGAGGATAAATAAATATACAAGGGATGATGTAGCAAGTAATGAAAGTAATTTGTTAGATTATGTATTGGTGGATAAAAGGTTAATGGGTAGGTTCCAGGATGTACATGTTTATAGAGGGGCAACTGATATATCGGATCATTATTCAGTTGTAGCTACAGTTAGAGAAAAAGGTAGATGGGACAAGAGGAATGTGGCAACAACAAGTCGCCGTCTAGTTGAATCCTCTCTAATACACAACTTTCCTTGTATGAATCTTAGTCCTGGCTTCGTCTCTGTAAATGCCTTCCTCTCCCACTACATTGTAAAATGCTCCAAACTTCAGAACACCCGTGACTAAACCTGATTTCTTATTTTTTCTTCTTCTCCCTTTTCCCCTTTCCTCTTTCCTTTCTTGTCTTTCTTTCTTCTGTCATGTGTTTCTGTTTCTTCATTATTTATTTCATCACTTCCCCTTCCCCCCACCTCTGTGCACTTGCCCTCCCTCTGTGGGCATCTAGCTCCCTTGCAGTGCTCCCCTTTCTTTGTATTTGACTGGCTCCTCCTCCTCAATTCCCCACTACTACCACTACCACTACTACTACTACTACTACTACTACTACTACTACTACTACTACTACTACTACTACTACTACTACCACCACCACTACCTCTTCCTGCCTATATATAGCTGTCCTGCTCCACTTCTGGTTAGTGTGACTTTGTAAATGGTCCAAGTCAGACTGAAACGTCGTCGTAAGCTCCTCTCTTCCATGTGCGGGTTATTTGTGTAAGGGAGGAGGAAGTTCGGGTGAGATATAAGTGACTATTGGCAGAAAGGTGGGCTAGTGCAAAGATGAGTAGTGGGGGGGGGGGTTGAAGAGGGTTGGATGAGTTTTAAAAATGCAGTATTAGAATGTGGGGCAGAAGTTTGTGGTTATAGGAGGGTGGGGAGGCAGGAGGAAAGAGGAGTGATTGGTGGAATGATGAAGTAAAGGGTGTGATAAAAGAGAAAAGTTAGCTTATGAGAGGTTTTTACAAAGCAGAAGTGTTATAAGAAGAGCAGAGTATATGGAGAGTAAAAGAAAGGTGAAGAGAGTGGTGAGAGAGTGCAAAAGGAGAGCATATGATAGAGTGGGAGAGGCACTGTCAAGAAATTTTAATGAAAATAAGAAAAAATTTGGAGTGAGTTAAACAAGTTAAGAAAGCCTAGGAAACGTATTGATTTGTCAGTTAAAAACAAAGTAGGGGAGTTAGTAGATGGGGAGAGGGAGGTATTAGGTAGATGGCGAGAATATTTTGAGGAACTTTTAAATATTGAGGAAGAAAGGGAGGCGGTAATTTCATGCACTGGCCAGGGAGGTATACCATCTTTTAGGAGTGAAGAAGAGCAGAATGTAAGTGTGGGGGAGGTACATGAGGCATTACGTAGAATGAAAGGGGGTAAAGCAGCTGGAGCTGATGGGATCATGACAGAAATGTTAAAAGCAGGGGGGATATAGTGTTGGAGTTGTTGGTACTTTTGTTTAATAATTGTATGAAAGAGGGGAAGGTACCTAGGGATTGGTGGAGAGCATGTATAGTCCCTTTATATAAAGGGAAGGGGGACAAAAGAGATTGTAAAAATTACAGAGGAATAAGTTTACTGAGTATACCAGGAAAAGTGTAGGGTAGGGTTATAATTGAAAGAATTTGAGGTAAGACAGAATGTAGGATTGCGGATGAGCAAGGAGGTTTCAGAGTGGGTAGGGGATGTGTAGATCAAGTGTTTACATTGAAGCATATATGTGAACAGTATTTAGATAAAGGTAGGGAAGTTTTTAATGCATTTATGGATTTAGAAAAGGCATATGATAGAGTGCATAGGGAAGCAATGTGGCAGATGTTGCAAGTATACGGAATAGGTGGTAAGTTACTAAATGCTGTAAAGAGCTTTTATGAGGACAGTGAGGCTCAGGTTAGGGTGCGTAGAAGAGAGGGAGACTAATTCCCGGTAAAAGTAGGTCTTAGACAGGGATGTGTAATGTCACCATGGATGTTTAATATATTTATAGATAGGGTGTTCGGGAGAGGGGTGGGATTAAACTATGGGGAATCAAATACAAAATGGGAATTGACACAGTTACTTTTTGCTGATGATACTGTGTTTATGGGAGATTCTAAAGAAAAATTGCAAAGGTTAGTGGATGAGTTTGGGAGTGTGTGTAAAGGTAGAAAGTTGAAAGTGAACATAGAAAAGAGTAAGGTGATGAGGGTATCAAATGATTTAGATAAAGAAAAATTGGATATCAAATTGCGGAGGAGGAGTATGGAAGAAGTGAATGTTTTCAGATACTTGGGAGTTGACGTGTCAGCGGATGGATTTATGAAGGATGAGGTTAATCATAGAATTGATGAGGGAAAAAAGGTGAGTGGTGCGTTGAGGTATATGTGGAGTCAAAAAACGTTATCTATGGAGGCAAAGAAGGGAATGTATGAAAGTATAGTAGTACCAAGACTCTTATATGGGTGTGAAGCTTGGGTTGTGAATGCAGCAGCGAGGAGGCGGTTGGAGGCAGTGGAGATGTCCTGTCTAAGGGCAATGTGTGGTGTAAATATTATGCAGAAAATTCGGAGTGTGCAAATTAGGAGGTGTGGAGTTAATAAAAGTATTAGTCAGAGGGCTGAAGAGGGGTTGTTGAGGTGGTTTGGTCATTTAGAGAGAATGAATAAGAGTAGAACGACATGGAGAGCATTTAAATCTGTAGGAGATGGAAGGCGGGGTAGGGGTCTTCCTCGAAAAGGTTGGAAGGAAGGGGTAAGGGAGGTTTTGTGGGCGAGGGGCTTGGACTTCCAGCAGGCGTGCATGAGTGTGCTCAATAGGAGTAAATGGAGACGAATGGAATTTGGGACCTGACGATCTGTTGGAGGGTGAGCAAGGAAATATTTAGTGAAGGGATTCAGGGAAACCGGTTATTTTTATATAAAGTTGGTAGAATTACCGACAATATGTAAAGTAAAAGGACACAAGTGCAACTAATGTGACATTTATTGTGGCAACGTTTCGCTCTCCAGGAGCTTTATCAAGCCATTACCAATGGCTTGATAAAGCTCCTGGAGAGTGAAACGTTGCCACAATAAATGTCACATTAGTTGCACTTGTGTCCTTTTACTTTACATATTTTTATATAGCTGGACTTAAGTCCTGGAAATGGGAAGTACAATGCCTGCACTCTAAAGGAGGGGTTCGGGATATTAGCAGTTTGGGGGGATATGTTGTGTATCTTTATATGTATATGCTTCTAAACTGTTGTGTTCTGAGCACCTCTGCAAAAACAGTGATTATGTGTGAGTGAGGTGAAAGTGTTGAATGATGATGAAAATATTTTCTTTTTTGGGATTTTCTTTCTTTTTGGGTCACCCTGCCTCGGTGGGAGACGGCCGACTTGTTGAAAAAAAAAAAAAAAGAATAATTCTGAGGGCTTCATTTTGCATTAACTCCAAAGGTTAGAAAGCGCTTCCCCTAGCTAATATCAACATGGGAGCAGCATAATCAATGAAGGACCTAACATAAGCTATCTACACCATTTTCACATTAACACCATAGATGGGGTACGAGCCAGCAACAGTTTTGAGAGCATTTAGTCTATCTTTGCATTTCTTATTGAGCTGTGGTATGCTGGATTTATTAAAGGGTATGTCTACACCAAGGCATCCATAAGATTTGAAGTAGGTGATGTTTTCACCCTGCAGACAGATGGATGGAAAGGTCGGAAGGAGGGGGTAAAGGGTAAAAGAGGTTTTACGTGTGAGGGGCTTAGACATCCAGCAACGGTGCCTAAGCGTGTTTGATAGGTACGAGTGGAAGCAAATGGTTTTTATGACTTGATGTGCTGTTGGAGTGTAATCAGAGTAACACTTATGAAAGGATTCAGGGAAACCGGTTAGCCTGACGTAAGCCCTGGAGGTGGGAAGTACAATTCCTGCTCTCTGAAGGAGGGGTAGAGATATGTTGCAGGTTTTTAACTGTGGTATCTGCACACCTCTGACAAGACAGTGATGAAGTGAGTGATGGTGGAAGTGTTTCTTTTTTTTTTTTTGGGTCACCCTGCCTCAGAGGGAAATGGCTGATGTGTTAATAAAAAAAATATTGGAGTGTTTGTTTGCTTTTTTGACTACATTAGCCATTTCCCACAAAAGTTGGGTGACCAATGAAGGAAACACATTCACTATCACTCATTCAATAGCTTAAGTTTGCCTGAAATGCTCTTCATAACTATGGACTTTCAACATACACTCAAGTGTCACCATTTCTGTATAAACAATATATCAGGTTGAAATAAACTTGTTCTGCCATTAGTGTACAAACAATGTAATTGCAACATTATATTCACAAGAAAATATTAAACTCAAGAGAGAGCAGTAAACAGTATGGAAGAATTGTGTGCAGGGAAGGTAAGTACAAAATGGAAACACTTAATATAGTCTGTAGTGGAAGGAAGGCGGGGTAGGGGTCGGCCTAGGAAAGGTTGGAGGGAGGGGGTAAAGGAGGTTTTGTGTGCGAGGGGCTTGGACTTCCAGCAGGCATGCGTGAGCGTGTTTGATAGGAGTGAATGGATACAAATAGTTTTTAATACTTGACATGCTGTTGGAGTGTGAGCAAAGTAACATTTATGAAGGGGTTCAGGGAAACCGGCAGGCCGGACTTGAGTCCTGGAGATGGGAAGTACAGTGCCTGCACTCTGAAGGATGGGTGTTAATGTTGCAGTTTAAAAACTGTAGTGTAAAGCATCCTTCTGGCAAGATAGTGATGGAGTGAATGATGGTGAAAGTTTTTCTTTTTCGGGCCACCCTGCCTTGGTGGGAATCGGCCAGTGTGATAATAAAAACAAAATAATAAATGAAAGAAGAGGCACTGACAGCAGGACTGTCACACATGAAGTAATTATAACATTTACCATGGAATATAACCCCATAAACACTCACAACATT